>NC_088863.1:65884918-65982418 GCF_032884065.1 Artemia franciscana | reverse complement strand
ACCCCAAGGACAACTGCAGTCAAAGTGGTTGGATAACAGGGGTCAGAGGATTGAAGTGCATCAAAATCAGTGTTATGTGTTTAGGGAATGCAGCACATAGTTGCCATTTTTTTAAACGCATTGGCTAAATGAACAATCATCACGGAATTCCACCCCAAGGACAACTACAGTCGAAGTGGTTGGATAACAGGGGTCAGGGCAAGCAACATTTCTTTTCAGAGGATTGAAGTGCATCACTTCAGTCTTATTATTGTTAATCTGAAGTCCATTCAAATTGCTCTGCTCTTTGAATTTATCTTTTAGGTCACTATCAAACGGGGGGATTACATGAGACCTCTCAATAAGATTGTAATTCAACAGGGCAAACAGATCATGCACGAACTTGAATCTTTTGTTGGTGTATTCACACAAGGTATACTTAATGATGGCTAAAAACATGAGTGCATGAAGTTTAGTGCCTTGTGGAGCATCACTTGTCATTTCCACCCAGTCAGAGCCTAGGCTTCCTGGGAAAAAAAAAATGCATAGAACCACTGATATCAGTGTCTCAGGAAGACTACTATTAGCTGTAGAATGATCTCTCCCCATGCATTTCGCGATCTGTAAAGCTGTGGTGTGTGGCATATTAGATTGAACGTCTTGCAATAGTCAGCTAAAGGCAGATTAACTGTGGTACCTCCTTTGTCTAGCCATTCAGTAATTAGGTGGTAGAGCTGCACAAAGTAGGGAATAGTCCTGCTACCTGACCTCCTTTGTCTAGCCTTTCAGTAATTAGGTGGTAGAGCTGCACCAAGTAGGGAATAGTCCTGCTACCTGTAAGGCTCCCAAAATGTTAAGGATCAAGGCATGGGGCTTATTTGCAACAAAAGTTCACAATATATGAGCAACTGAGTCACTTTGGCTAGATTAGGGGCTATTGACATGGATCAGAGCACATTACAGTATTTGGGGCATTTTACCTTAGGAATAACATGCACATAAGCTTTCTTCCAGGCTTGTAGGTACTTTTGCTCCCATAGTATCATTTAACCTTGGATGTTACAGGTTTAGCTAGAAATACTGTATATCCAATGAGTAACTAGACTGGCAGTTCACTTGGATACTAAAGCACATGTTTGGATATTTCAACAATTTGTCCTTCAGGAAAACTGGGCAAGAGATTTTTAATATCTTCTTCTGTAAATGGAGATAGTGACGATATTAGTTGAGAACACCAAAGACCCATCATCTATCATCTTTTAATTTGACTAGTTTGGCACTATAAGACACCAAAAATACTGTCAGTGAGCCCTTTAAATTTTAAGCTGTTGTTGAATTAACATGACTTGACAAATAAATCAGTGTTTGGTCTGAATGATTGAATCTGACTGGTGAATGTGACACTTGTGTTTATCTTTTATGGATCTGTAAAGGAATATTCTAAGGTTGATTTGAGGTGAGCAATTAAATGATAAAATTTTCTTTGAATTCTTGCTTGAAATTTTAAAAATGGAACGTGCCAAGAAGAAATGAATTATAGTGGAAAACAAGCAAGTGCTCTTCACATTTAGTTAGGGTGCTTAGCTCACTGGCTAACTGTGTAGCTCATTGTGCCCTTAGCTCCTCCTTCATATTTTTAAAGAATATCCATCTTGGTTATCTTCATTTTAAGTTTTTTTCTAATTTCTGTTGAAAATATGAAAAAATGACACATTTTTAATGTTTAAAATTTTGAGAAGAACATTTTGATCCACCCTCTCTTTACATTCTTTTGAATTGACGCTATTATGGTCTTTTGTTCGCACTATAATTTAATAGTTTTCAGTACATCTCCATACTTAACTTGGTTCCTTAGGAAACCTTTTTTAGCTTCAACAGCTGGGATTGTTTTTATGTATATTCAAGTCGCTTCACAAATTGTGCTGTTCACAGCTAGACTGATTCTAAAATTACTTGATCTGAGTTGTTGACCAGAGTGGTAAGGTGTATCTTCAATTATAGTTTTAGTTGTAGTGCTCCTCATAATTCTTGATTACAAGTGGTGGTTAACTGGCATATATTCTCTACCTCATTTCAATAGTTGGGTTTAGAATAGAATAAAATAAAATATATTTATTCCCTGTAATAGCTGGAGCTAATATGAGCATGTCATGACACAGAAAAGTAGATACAAAGCAAGGATCAAAAACTCAAAAAAAGTTGCAATAGAAAAATTAAAATAAAACTAGCAAATGCTGCTTCAACATCAAAAAATTAAAATGAGTCATAAATAGAAGTACATCAAGTATCAGTTTTCATGGTTAAAATAGGGACCATTAATACAGAATTTATCAGAGGATTAAAAACATAAATGGTTGGTTCATTCAAAAACACTTGCAGGTAAATACCTGAAATAAACTGCCTCAAACATTAAAACTATTAAAATACAAAGTTACGAACCTGACAAAAATTCGCCTTATTTCTGAAAAAAGGGGAAAAAACACCTAAAAGTGATTGAATCTTAATGAAAATAACAAAATCAGATTAAACATACCAGAACACTAATGTAGAGGTTTCAAGCTCCAATTTTCAAAAATTTGGAATTTTGTATTTTTTTTGCCAGAAGAAAGATCACAGATGTGTGTTTATTTGTTTGTTTTCTTTTCCATGGGTGATTGTATTTATCCTATGCTTCTAGAAGATCGCGAGACTGCTCATTCGAACAGAGAATAAGCTAGTGCCCTTTTTAAGTGACCAAAAAATTGGAAAGCAACTAGGCCTCCTTCCACGCTCATTTTTTTACCAAAGTCATACAATCAAATTTTGCGAAAAATTTTTTTCAGAATAGTCGAAAGTTTAATAACTATGTCTTTGAGGATGACTTAATCCCCCACAGTCCCCGGGGGAAGGGCTGCAAGTTATGAACTTTGCCCGTTGTTTGCAAATAGTATTGGTTAATGGGAAGTGCACAGACCTTTTTCAGCAGGCATTTTTTCTGGTGAGGGGTTGGGGAGAAGGGATTACATGGGAGGATTTTTCCATAGAGGATATTTTCTTGGTGATTTGCAATATCTCTTGGTACTAGAAGATTGGTAAGTCACTAACTAGGGACAATCATTTTTTATTTGTCAGAGTCTAGTTATTGGTTCATCATTAGGGGCGGGGGGTTCTTAAGGCTGGGTAGTGACAAGTGATTTGACAAATGAGTGACAAGTGATTTGCAATAACAAGTAAAACAAGGGACAAGTGATTTGCAATATCTCTTGGTACTAGAGGGTGGGTAAGTCTAACTGGGGACAATATTTTTTTTTTATTTTTCAGGGTCTAGTGATTGGTTCATCATTAAGGGGGGCTCTTAAGGCTGGGTAGTAGACCACAATGAGTTGGGGCATTCAAATAATTTAGCCCAAATCGATATTCGAACTCGTGTCTACAACTACCAAATGAATTCAAGTTCACTTATTTCACTGCATCATCATGTGTTGTGTGGTTGTGTCCAAGTATATTTTTTACAGCTTTTTTGTATCAACTAAAGTCTATCTGATTGACTTTTTTTTTGTCAAATCTGGATGCCAAGCTGGACATGCATACTCAGAGAAGGTCTAACATAGCTGCAGTATACATACTTTAAATCCTCAGTTGGCATCCCAAATCTCAGTTTGGAAAATGAATGTAAAAGTGAGGTGCCTTTTTTTGTCAGATTGTCAAACGTATGAGTTCAATCTTAAATCTTCTTCAAAAGTAATCTAATTTATTTTAACAGCATGTTGGAAGCAAGGAATCAAGAGAAGGGTGGCTGTGAACACTTTGGGAAGGGAAAAAGTCATATAAGAGATCTTAGTTTTGCTGATGGTCAGGTTTATCTTTCTTAGTTCAGCTTTTGGATCATTAAAAACTCATCAAGTCAGATTGCTCGGTGGTCAGAGGGCTATCAAAGTGATAAGACAGTGAAATCATCAGCAAATTTAAAATGCTCACGAATTGTTGCTAAAATACAGCTAAAAACAATGCGAAACGGAAGTGAGCCTAATTTAGTCCCATGTGGAGAACCACAAAAATATATAAAATCCAGATGGCTCATTATCAGGGAGTTGGAAACATGGAAATCTTTTAAAAAGAAAACTAGCAAATATTCATACAGAAAATAGACGAGCACCCATGATCTTACCTCTTTCCGCTACTACATTATGGCCAAGACTATCAAAAAGTCTTAACTCCTATCAGAAAATAATGCATCAACATAAGCCCTATTTTTTCTACATGTTTTAAGGATGGTACCCAACAGTGCAACTAAATAATGGAAGGTAATATGTCCGAGCCTAAGTGCAAATTGTTGGGATTTAAACCTTGGTTTACTGCAGAAGTAGGTGCTTGCTGATTCTTAAGATTAAGGATAATTTGTTCTGTAAAAAAGATGGCGAAATTTTATTTTTCTTATCTGAAAATATTATGTATTTTCAGTTATTACCTAACCTTATGTGATTTTAGGCAGCAGTGTTGGCCCAGCTTCAGCTGTTTTAGATACTTTTGGTCAGTCTGATAAGCCATATGAAGTTCTATTAAATATTCTACAGGCATCATTTGCTACTAGGAAAAATGTACTACTTAGAACCTACAGTAAGTATGTTTTGTTAACTATCATTGTTTGGGAAAACAGTAGGTCTATAACATCAGAGAAGCCTGAACACCTAATTCTCCTATATAATGCTATTAGATCATTTTCCAGATCCTAAGAAAATAAGGGATTTGGATATTCTATTTTTGATTTGTCCAATCCTCCAAAATTCATATTTTAAGAATGATGTTAGGAAAGACGATTGGCTTCTATTTTGCCTCTTTGGTATTTTTAGTAATTCTTATTTATTTAAGGATGGACATAACAGAGGATTTTAGCCCTCCCCTTCGAAAAATGGCTAGATCTAAAGCTTTTTAATGGGTTCTCAGATCTCTAAAAGAACTCGATTAGAAGTAAGAACGTGTGTCATGATTGTGCCTCTTTGGGCTTGTACACATTCTGACCTGTTTTAGAAAAAAGTGTTTTGTCTCTAATTCCTGTCATATAGAATAAGTTGTTGCGTCTGAATTAAACGTCATTGAAGGTAATTTTTGATATCCTACTTATGCCCTTTCGGGAAATAAAGTAACCCTTTATGCGTGACGAATAGAAAATGGACTAAATCCTGCAATTAATACATGAACCAAAACAGTCTGTCAGATTTCACATAAAACTATTGTATGGTAAGGATTATTTTCTTCCTTTTTTTTCGTTCCAAAGTATATCTGAACTCTGTTTTGTGAGGGAGGTTCTTGTACTCTGGTCTAAATGTCAACCTCTATTGGGACCCCTAAATTTAGGTCACGACGGTATCTGCCCTAACAGTTTGTCAAATCTGTATCATATGTGGGAGAAAATAAGATTTAGTGTGTTCTTGCCAGACCTGATAATTTTTCAATGGCGAACTGGACAAGGGGGTAAAAATACATTTAGAATAAACATCTATTGCAACACTTGTCAAACTTCAGTAAAACTTTGTCGAATCTGATTACCAATTCAGATTTTACAGCTTTTTGTGAATCCCGATCTTTATCAAACCCACTTATGAGAGAAGAAAAGGATCGATTAATACGCTAAGGTTCTTTTGGAATTGACTGCTAAGGCTCCGCTTGAATTGGTTGCTCGGAACCCATCAATGAAAAAAGTTGCTAGGTTGTATTAGGGCCCGTCCGGAGGAAAAGGCTGCTAGGGGTGCCAATGGAATTGGATACTAGGGTCATCGTTGGAATTGGTTGCTAGGAGCCCCGTCGGAATTGACTGCTAAAGCCCCCCCCCGTTGGGATTGGTTACTAGGTTAGGTTAGATTAGGACCCGGCGTCTTAGAGATCCCCCACTAGCAGGCCCTGAAGGTTTTTTCCTGCCCCTGATGGATTTTAAACATAACAACCAAAGAACACATGATTTGGTGGGGACCCAAAGGTTTTCTTTCCTGGCCCTTGCGTTTTTTCTAAGTCATTAACATAACAGACACCTGCATCTATTAGAAAACAAACCTTATTTCGTAACAAGCTCCTGTGTCTTGAAGAAAATTAATTAAACTTCTGTCTTGATGAACTTAAAAAAGTGTCGGGACTAGGATTCGAAGGAAGTACTGGCCGCTCAAAGTAATTAGGCCGTCAGAACTGCAGATTTCGTTTTTGATATGATCCTCGCTCTCGCTTGTATTCTAACCGGGGATTTGATGTCAATCATTTTTCATTTGTGGGTTCTTGTGATGTTTTTATTATCACGTGCTTCCACTATCAGATCTCATTGTGCTTCGTTCTCGCTCATCATTACCTTATTTTTTTCATGCCTTTTGCCTTAGCTGTTTGGAATCATTCATGGTCTTCTATAATTTCGCAAGAACTCATAGATAACAAAAAGTCTCTTTTCAGATTTCCCCCAGTAATTGCATTTTTGCTTCAATTACGTTGTTAAATAATTCAGTAGCAACAAAGAATGTTCAAGTACACATATCCTCTTAAATGTCTATTTCAATGTCAATAACCTGTGAAATGTCAATTGAATTAGTAAACTTTGGCATGAACTGAATTGCTTCTTCCTTTTTATCTTTCATTGACGCTAAAATTATGCGTTTCGTCATTCCATTGTAGTTTGGTTTTTCTTTTAACCGGCGATTTCTTTGCATAACATTTTCGTTTGCGATAATATCGACTCTCGTTTTGCTTTATTATTTTCATTTTTGGTTTATCTTCTAACAACAGATTTGGATGTGCAACATTTTTCTTTGCTGTTGCTTGTTCCATAACTTTTAGTTTAGTTGTTCAAAGTCATTCGTCATCTATATATGTATAACAATGAGTTCTATGTTTGTTGTTTGTACGCGTATGAAGTCATTATCAGTATATAAGGCTTTGCATATGACGTCATTATAAGTATATAAGGGGGCGATTCAAAGAGAAATTTTAGTATAAATCCTACAATGGCAGAAGAAACGGCCGACGAAGAGGCTCAAAGGGTTAATGCCAAAAGGCTTGCGGCTAAAAGAAAGTAAGAAAAGAAAGGGTGGTGAGGAATCACAAGAACAACGTGAAAAGAGGCTTGCGTCTCAAAGAGAAATTACCAAAAAAATCATGCCGAGGAATCACATGAACAACGTGGAAATAGGCTCACGGGTCAAAGAGAAAATACCAAAAGAAAGCGTGCCGAGGAATCAAGAACAACGTGAAAACCGGCTTGAGGCTCAAAGAGAAATTATAAAAAAATCATGCCGAGGAATCACAATAACAACGTGAAAACAGGCTTGCGTCTCAAAGAGAAATTACCAAAAAAATCATGCCGAGGAATCACAGGAGCAACGTGAAAATAGGCTCACGGGTCAGAGAGAAAGTACCAAAAGAAAGCGTGCTGAGGAATCAAGAACAACGTGAAAACCGGCTTGAGGCTCAAAGAGCAATTAAAAAAAATTATGCCGAGGAATCACAAGAACAACGTAAAAACAGGCTTGCCGCTCAAAGAGATAATGCCAAAAGAAAACGTGCCGAGGAATCACAAAAGCAAACGTCAAAATTATAGCCTGGCATTCAGGTACAGCCTGGCTGATGATTATAGCTTGAGTAGAAATTTAATGATGAAACAATGGGAATAGGTTGCGCCTCAGGAAAAGTTAAACTTCCTCAACTGGCTGCACGACCAGAGCCATTGAAGACTTTATGATATTACAAACCGGGATACCGGGACACAAGGAATATAAAGGACGACCGGGACACTCAAAGAAAAATTACAAACCGGGATAGAAATGACGACCGGGACACAGTGAATATATGTGACGACCGGGACACTCAAAGAGAAATTACAGACCGAGCCACCGGAACACAAATGACGACCGGGACACAGGGAATATAAATGACGACCGGGACACAAGGACACTTTTACGCAGTTAATTTGTATTGTATCTATCTATCTATCTATCTATATAAAAACGAGTTGTGTGTATGCATGTTTGTTTGTTTGTAAAAAGAGCGTTTGCATATGACGTCATTATTAGTACATACGGCTTTGTATATGCACAGACAATGGGAAAGCCAAGAATGTTGTATATTCGCAATTTTAACGTAGTTTGAAACACATATATAA
This sequence comes from Artemia franciscana, assembly GCF_032884065.1. NCBI lineage: Eukaryota > Metazoa > Arthropoda > Branchiopoda > Anostraca > Artemiidae > Artemia > Artemia franciscana. The sequence goes on along the minus strand of NC_088863.1, from coordinate 65,974,326 downwards.
ATCTATCTATATTCACAGGTGGGACACAGGGACACAACTACAATGGTGCGTAACTAATATGGCGCGTAACGACTAATTCTTCATGCGTCATAGATACAAAAATAATTCCGCCCCTAGAAGAGTATGACATAATTTGCTCTTTAAATTGCAAAATATGAAGATAGGTCAATGTGACATCTTTTCATTGGAAAATGTTTTTCCAAAGTTAAGGTTCTGAGCGAATTTTTTACAACGGATATGTGCTGATTTTTAACTGCATAAAACTTGTGAAAATACAACATTCTTCGCTGTTCCATTGTCTGTGCGTATAAATAGATTGTCCGGTTTACCGACTCTTGAGCATGCAACATATTTGTCCATGGGAAAAATAATCCGTATTAAGATCTGTACCGCATTTTTCTAATGATGGCGCTTGAGCTCTGTTGATGGTGATTGCAAATGCAAATTGGGAATTGCAATCTTTGAAATTGAAAAGCCAGATCTGTTGGAATCATGAGAATGCGAGGAATAAGAGCAGCCTCACCCTCGGAAGGGCTTGTCAATATTGTTGCCTCTATTACGTTTTCCATTGTTTTTTTTTTACGGCAAGTCGCGTGCCGTTGCAAAAGTTTGGTGGGTTAATATTTCGCAATAGTATTATTGGTATGCCTATTTTTAGTTGTAGCACGTGTGGTGGGAACCCTCGGAGATCCAGGGAATCTAAAAATTCTGATGGATAGTTATTCGCTTCATTTGATTCCAGAACTGTGTCGACTGACTTGTAAATGACTGCCAGATCTACAATCTTGGTCAGAAAAATATTTTTGATTTTGTGGACGTCTTTGTTCTTGGATGCCAGAATCGCTCGTTCACCTAGCCATTTATGATCTTTATAATTCGTTAGAATATTCAGAACAGGTTATATTTCAGTTCGGCTGGACTGAAACCTTTTTTTTTTTTTTAGTTTGTTGAATGACTGCCATTGAGCTTAGTTTTTTCTTTTTTCCTTTTTTAGTTTTTTTTTAGTTTTTCTTTTTTTGGTTTTTATGGCACTTGGTATTAACCAATTCGGAAAAAAATAGAAAAAATTAGGTATTTTTAACTTATGAACGGTTGATCAGATCTTAATGAAATTTAATATTTGGAAGGATATCGTGTCTTAGGGCTGTGTTTTTAAATCCCGACCGGATCTGGTGACACTGGAGGGGGGGCTGTTGGGAGGGGGAAACCTAAAATCTTGGAAAACACTTAGAGTGGAGGGATCAGGATGAAACTTGGTGAGAAAAATAAGCACAAGTCCTAGATACATGATTGACATAACCGGAACGGATCCGCTCTCTTTGGGGTAGTATGGGGGGAGGGTTAATTTTGAAAGAATAGAAAAATGAGGTATTTTTAACTTACGAAGAAGTTTTCGGATCTTTATGAAATTTGGTAGGTGTATCAGGGACCGGACCAAATTAAATTAGAAATAGTTGTTTTCACGATTTGAACCTCTGGGGGAGGAGGGGGCCTGTTATTTCGGAAAAATAGAAAAAATGAAGTATTTTTAACTTACGAACGGTTGATCAGATCTTAATGAAATTTGATCTTTGGAAGGATATCGTGTCTCAGAGCTGTTAATTCTGAAAAATTAGAAAAAAATAGGTATTTTTAACTTAGGAACGGATGAGACTTAGGGTGAGACTAACTTAGGAATTTTAATTTGGATCTCAATGAAAATTGATATTTAGAAGGATATCGTGTCTCAAAGCTCTTATTTTAATTCCCGACCGGATCTGGTGGCATTGGGGGGAGTTTGGGGGGACCTAAAATCATGGAAAACGCTTAGATTGGAGGGATCGGGATGAAAGTTGATGGAAAAATAAGCAGAAATCTTAGATATGTGATTTAAATAATTGGAACGGATCTGCGCTATCGGGGGGGGGGGGGGTAATTCTGAAAAATTAGAAAAAATAACGTGTTCATAACTTACGTAGGAGAGATCGGATCTTCATGAAACTTAATATGTAGAAGGACCTCGTAGCTCAGATCTCTTATTTTAAATCTCTACTGGATCCAGCGTTATTGGGGGGGGGGCAGTTGGGGGGAGACCGGAAATCTTAGAGAACACTTAAAAGCGGAGAGATCAGGATGAAACTGGATGTAAAGAATACAAACCTGTCTAAGATACATGACTGACATAACCGGACCGGATCTGCTCTCTTTGGTGGAGTTGAAGGGGGGGGGGGTAATTTGGAAAAATGAGGTATTTGTAACTTACGAAAGGGTGACCAGATCTTATGAAATTTGATATTTAGAAGGATCTTGTGTTTTAAAGCTCTAATTGTAAATTCCGACCAGATCATGTGACATTGAGGGAGTTGGAGGGGGAAACCAGAATTCCTGGAAAACGTGAAAATTGGGGTGTTTTTATCTTACGAATAGGTGATCGAATCTTAATTAAATTTGATATTTAGAAGGAATTCATGTCTCAGAGCTCTTATTTCCAATCCCGACCATATCTTTTTACATTGGAGGGGGAAATATTGGAAAACACTTCGAGGGGAGGAATCGAAATTAAGCTTGGTGGATATAATAAGCAAATGTCCTTGATACGTGATTGACTTAACCGTACTGGATTCGCTCTCTTTGGGGGAGTTGGGGGAGGCGTTCAGTGATTTGGCGAGTTTGGGGCTTCTGGACGTGCTAGGACGATGAAAATTGGTAGGCGTGTCAGGGACCTGCCCAAATTGACTTGATAAAGTCGTTTTCCCAGATTACACCATCTGGGGGGCTAAAGGGAGAGGACAGATTATAAGAAATGAGGTATTTATAACTTACGAGTGTACGAGTGTTATGTATCCCTGTCGGCATTAAGCCTCTAATTTTCTTTTTAAATCAATCGATTGATTCTTAGAATTTTGTTAGAGCTCAAACCATATGAGCTCTTGGCTCTTCTTGCCTCGTCACAAGTGCCATATGAGCTCTTGGCTTCCTTTTTTAGTTTTTTCTTTTTTTCTTTTCTTAGTTTTGTCTTTTTTAGTTTTTTTTCTGTTTTAGTTTTTCCTTTTTTGTATTTTATTTCTCATTTTTAGTTTTTTCTTTTTTTAGTTTTTTCTTTTTTTTAGTTTCTTCTTTTTCAATGTTTTTCTATTTTATATTTTTTCTTGTTTTTTTAGTTTTCTCTTTTTTACTTTTTTAGTTTTTTCCTTCTTAGTTTTCTTTTAGTTTTTAGTTTTCTTTTAGTTTTCAATTTTTTAGTTTTTTTTTAGTTTTTCTATTTAGTTTTTTTATTCTATTTAGTTTTTTTTCTTTTTTCAGTTTTTTCTTTTTTCCTTTTTCTTTATTTTTAGTTTTATCTTTTTTAGTTTTTTCTTTTTTAGTTGTTTTTTACTATTTTTCTTTTTTAGTTTTTTTCATTTTTTTAGTTTCTTCTTTCTTGATTTCTTTTTTAGTTTATGTCTTATTTTTAGTTCTTTGTTTTTAATTTGTATTCTTTTTTTGTTTTTTCTTCTTTTTTTATTTTTCATTTTTTTAGTTTTTTTTTTCTTTTTAGTTTTTTACCTTTTTTAGTTTTTCTTTTTTCAGTTTTCTTCTTTATTTTTTAGTTTTTTTTTTCATTTTTTTTTAGTTTTTTCTTTTTTAGTTTTTTCCCTTAACTTTTTTCTTTGTTTTTCTTTTTTTTTGTTTTTCTTTTTTTGTTTCTTTTTTCGTTTTTAGTTTTTCCTTTTTTATTTTTTTTATTTTTTTCTCTTCTAGTTTTTTAGCTTTTTTATTTTTTTGTTTTTATCTTTTTATCTTGTTAGTTTTTTTTACCTTTTTTAGTTTTTTGTTCTTTTTTATCTTTTTAGTTTTCTTTTTCTTCTTTATTTTTCAGTTTTTTTCCTTTTTTTGGCCCAATCCATATAAACTCAAGTAGTAAGTTAGCTAGTAAGTTATCATAACACAATTTGTGATAAGGGAAGAGTAATAGAGGGATTGGTGGAAAATCTTGAGAATGTCCTAAACCGAGATACAGTTCCAGGAAAAGATATAGAGGGAAATGAAAAGTTTGTGATACCTTGGATGTGAAGGAAGTTTTGTTTTGTGAGGAAGAATTTGCGACAGTTTTAAAAGGGTTAAAAATAATAAGGCTCTAGATGATGATAGTGTTTTAAGTGAGTTTCTTAAATACGGTGGCTCTGAAGTTAGAAATAAGTTACCAAAGATTATAAACATGATTTTTGAAAAAGGGGAAGTATCTAACGATTTTAGGAAAACGTTAATTAAACCACTTTATAAGAAACATCATAAGAGTGAGTGTTGTAACTATCGATGGATTAGTCTGGTATCTTTAGGTAGCCAATTAATTAGTAATATGATACTTTTTAGACGGAGAGATGCTCTAGACAAAGTTTTAAGATGAGAATAGTGTGGTTTTGGTAAAGGTAGAGGATATGTCGACCAAATTTTCACTCTTAGGTTAATAATTGAGAGGTACTTTAGTTGTCAAACACCTTTGGTCCTCAGTTTTAGACTATGAGCAATCGTTCAATTCTGTTGATAGAATAGCTTTAGCAAGGTCTTATCCTTATATGGTATACCAGACAGTTGAATAAAAAGGGATTAGTGCCTAGTACAAGAATAAAATTGCTGTGGTGAATGTAAGATATGAGGTTAGTAGCTGGTTTTGTGTCAAATAAGGAGTTTAGTGAGATTGTGTTTTATCCCCTTTTATATGGATCAATCTGATGGACTCTATCTTATGGAGCACAGGAGAAACAATGAGAGACCATCGAATCAAATGGGAAGGAAAAACTCTCCTGGACATAGTTTATGCTGATGAACTAAAGCATCCTAGATAAAAGTGAGCAAAATGAATGAACTTCTAGAGGTTTTGCGAGTTCAGGGTGCTAGAATAGGTTTGAAAATTAATGTTAAGAAAACTAAGTCACTAAGTGAATATGAAAAGGTGGCATTCGGTACTGAAAAGATTGATCAGCTGTCAGCTTCATGCTGACATGTCAACTGTCAACTTATAATATTTGGTAGTATTATAAGTAAAGACGGTGGGAGCAGTGAAGATGTTAAAAGTAGAATAGCCAAGGACCAGGTTTTTTTTTGCGGTGAAAAAAGTTTGTAAAAATAGGAAGATAATTCTGCAAACCAAGATTAGAATATTGGAAGGTACAGTGATGATAGTGGCCAAATATGGCTCTGAAGCATGGGTGCTCCGAAATGTCGATGAAAATTTATTAGATATTTTCCAGAGAAATTGCCTGCTGATTGGTCTGGGTACCCGACTTACTGACCGTATGTCAAACTATAGGCGGTTCGAAAATGTCGTTTAATCTCGCTTTCTAGAGCTATTAAATAAAAAAAAACAAGTTTTTTCAACTGAAAGTAAGGAGCGACATTAAAACTTAAAACGAAGAGAAATTACTTCGTATATGAAAGGGGCTGCTTCCTCATCAACGCCCCGCTCTTTACGCTAAAGTTCGACTCTTTCTCTCAACTCTTCTTTTTAAAACAGTAAAAAACTTTAGCGTAAAGAGCGGGGCGTTGATGAGGAAGTAGCCCCTTTCATATACGAAGTAATTTCTGTTCGTTTTAAATTTTAATGTCGCTCCTTACTTTTAGTTGAAAAAACTTGTTTTTTTTTATCTAATTTCTGAACGTTTTTGAATCAATGCATGTTTTAATTTTGGCTCTCCGCAGAGAAATAATTAAAACGAAATTTGCATTTTTTTTTTTTGGCTAAATGGCTTGCTCATAATTTTGATCGAATGATTTTGAGGAAAAAAAGAGCGGGGGAGGAAGCCTAGTTGCCCTCCAATTTTTTGGTTAATAAAAAAGGCAACTAGAACTTTTAATTTTTTACGAATCTTTTTATTATTAAAAGATATACGTAACTTATAAACTAGCTTACGTGAAGAATTTTTTATTCTCATGTTTTTATTACACATATGAGAGGGTTCGCCCCCTCGTCAGTACCTCTCTCTTTACACTAAATCTTAAATTTTGGCCCAATTCATTAAGAATGACCCCTGAATCACAAAAGCCGTAGAATAAATAGTTGACATTACTAAAAATACTTTAGCGCAAAGAGCTAGGTATTAGGAGGAGGTGAGCCCCTCATATGGGTAATAATTTCTGTTCGTTTTAAGTTTTAATGCTGCTCCTTACTTCCAGCTGAAAAAAACTTATTCCTATTTATTTTTTCATTGTTTTTTTCAAAATAATGCTAGTAAATCCTGCGCTCCCTTCATGGAAATTTTCTTCCCCTATGACAAATTCCTCGATGGAAAGTTCCCCTAGTATATCCCCCTCTTTTCAATCCCTCCCCCAACCAAAAAAATCCTCCTGAAAACACCTGTACACTTCCCAATAACCATTACTATATGTAACTACTACTAATACTACTAATAACTCACTGCAGCATAAAGCCGCCCGAGGCCAACACAGCTACGCACGCTCCTCCTCCAACCTAATCTATTTAAAGCCTCCCTCTTTACACCCTCCCAGGAAGTTCCCATTTCCTTTAAATCCTTATTTATGACATCCTCCCAACCCAGACAAGGACGACCTGCTTTCCGTGTAGCCCCAGACGGTTGGCCAAAAAGGACAATCTTCGGTAATCTGTCATCCTTCATCCGTAGAACGTGGCCTAGCCATCTCAACCTTTCTTTCATTATAGCCCCAGAAAGCGGGATTGAACCACACTTTTCGTACAACCTACTGTTTGAAATACGGTCAGTCAGCCGGGTACCCAGAACAATCCGTAGGCAATTTCTCTGGAAAACATCTAGTAAATTTTCATCTGCTTTTCGGAGTGTCCATGCTTCAGAGCCATATTTGACCACTGTCATCACTGTAGCTTCCAATATTCTAATCTTGGTTTGTAGGCTTATCTTTCTATTCTTCCAAACTTTTTTTAACTGTGAAAAAACACCCTGAGCTTTAGCTATTCTACTTTTAACATCTTCACTGCTCCCACCATCTTTACTAATAATACTACCAAGGTAACTGAAGCTCCCAACCTGATCAATCTTTTCGTTACCTAAGGTCACCTGTTCATCTTCACTTATTCCTAACCTTAGTGACTTAGTCTTCTTAACATTAATTTTCAAGCCTATTTTAGCACCCTGAACTCGTAAAACCTCTAAAAATTCATTCATTTTGCTCACACTTTCATCTAATATGCTTAAATCATCAGCATAATCTAAGTCCAGGAGCGTCCTTCCTCCCCATTTGATTCCATGGTCTCCAATTGCCTTTCCTGTGCTCCTTAAGACGAAGTCCATCAAAATGATCCATATAAAGGGGGATAGAACACAACCCTGCTTAACTCCTGATTTAATACAAAACCAGTTGCTAACCTCATTTCCTACCTTAACCACAGCAGTATTATTCTCGTACATAGCGCAAATCACTTTAATGTATTTTTCTGGTATACCATATAACGATAAGACCTTTGTTAACGCTGTTCTATCAACAGAATCGAAAGCTTGCTCATAATCGATAAAACTAAGGACCAAAGGTGTTTGACAACGAAGGGACTTCTCAATTATTAACCTAAGAGTGAAAACATGGTCGACACATCCTCTACCTTTTCTAAAACCGCATTGTTCTTCCCTTAAAACTTTGTCTACAGCATGTCTCAGTCTAAAAAGTATCATATTACTCAGTAATTTGCTACCTACAGAGACCAGACTAATGCCTCGATAATTCCGACATTCACTCTTGTCACCTTTCTTATACAGTGGTTTAATTAAGGTTTTCCTAAAATCATTGGGTACTTCCCCTTTTTCAAAAATCATGTTCATAATCTTCAGTAGCTTATTCCTAACCTCAGAGCCACCATATTTAAGGAACTCATTAATCATACTATCAGCACCTGGGGCCTTATTATTTTTTAATCCTTCTAGTACTGTCGCTAATTCTTCCTCACTAAACAAATCTTCCTTCACATCCAAGGTATCACAAACTTTTTCATTTTCATCTATATCTTTTCCTGCAACTGTATCTCGGTTTAGCACATTCTCAAAATGTTCCACCCATCTTTCTTTAACTTTTTCCTTATCACTAATTGTGACCCCATTTCTATCTTTAACTGGGACTAGTCCGGATCGGCTACTCCCTTTCAATTTATTAACATGCCAGTATAATATTTTACTATTATGCCGTCTAGCCGCATCTTCCAGATCCTCAGCAATTTTATCCATCGCCTCCATTTCACATCTCCTTAGTTCATATTTTAATGCTTTCTCCACTTTCTTTACATTCCTTTTGTTTTCATACGACCTATCGCTCAGATAATTCTTATACAAACCCCTTCTACTCTCTATTAAACCTAAAGCTTTTTCACTAATATTCCTAGTTGCTGTCTTAGCACTCTTCCCTAGGACACCATCAGCAACTTCACAAATTGTTTTTCTGAAATTATTCCATCCATCTTCCACATTGTCAAATTTTAAACCCTCAAGTTTAGTACTCAACTGTTCCTGGAATTTTTTTCTCAAATTTTCATCCTGAAGTCTACCAACATCATAACTTCCCGGGAGGGAGTTACTCTTCCGAAATTTCAGCTTTAAATTAACCTTAGACACTACTAGATGGTGATCTTTACTTTTAACATCAATAACGGCACTCCTATACACCCTAGTATCTTGTATTGATCCTGCTAGTCTTCTGTTTACAATAACATAATCAATAAGGTTTGATGTCTTACCATCACGTGAATACCATGTCAACTTATGGGCCATTTTGTGACCAAACACCGTATTGGTTATAACTAGGTTGTTATACCTACAAAATTGTAAAAGCCTATAGCCATTACTGTTTTCTTTTCCTACACCAAAATTACCTAGGCTAGGATACCATCTATCCCTATTTCTACCAACCTGGGCATTAAAATCTCCTAGCAAAAACACCATATTTCTACCTGGTACCCTGTCTATTTGCTCCTGTAACTGTAAGTAAAATTCATCTGAGTCACTAGTATCTCCATCAGTTGGTTCAATGGGGGCATATACTACTATAACTGATACCCTAAACTTTTTAGTCATAAAATGAGCAATTAGTATTCTATTATTAATACCTTCCCAGCCTAAACAAGACTTAGCAGCTTCCTTATTCATCATGAGCCCTACTCCCTGTCTATGTACCCCATCCTTCCTTCCTGAGTAAACAAATTCTATGTCACCTAATTTCATGCTTCCTACCCCTGGGATATGAGTTTCTGAAACTCCTAATAAATCCAGTTCAAACCGTCTGAATTCGTCAGTCAAAATGTCGATGCGATAGTCATTTTTTAACGTCGTAACATTCCAAGTTCCAATTTTCATGTTCTTTAAATCTTTGAAATTATTTTGGCCTCAAGAAAAGCAGTGATCCCGGATACCAGTGCAGGATGGGGACCAACATATCTTCTCAAGTCTACACCGAAGCGCTTAAGCCGGCTTAGAACCGGACAGCAAGAAGTCCCTGGGACCTCCAGTAAGTTGGAGGCTTTGTGCAATCCTGGGCCCATCTTGGTCACAACATGGTTTTCAGCACTTGGCGATGCTCTTCTATCAACAAGAGTCGAAATCCTGCACAGACAGTCCCAAGCCTATTACCTCCGACTCATTATATATTCATGCCTACAAATATTATGCTACTACGGGGAGGCAGCCCATAGTAGATAAATTAGCTAGGAAGAGGTTTTTCAGCCCGAAAACGCCCATCAAAACAAACCAAGCCCAGAAAATTATCCAATAATCAGAATCCCGTACGAGTGCTGTGTTGTTTACTAGGCTATAATTTCCTCGAGGGGCGCCACTCCTCAAGTGGGAAAAATTGACCGCAAGTTTCCCAGTCTTGCAGGTACCCCGAAAGGGTCGAGGCAGCCCTTTACAGAGGCCGTTGTCCATAAATCTGGATCTTACGCCCTGCCGCAGTTGTCCTCCTATAGAGGATCCTTCCACGATGGTGTTCTGCTTCACCATGCAATTTAACCCATTACTGGGAGAAGGTTTGTAACTCATCTGACGCGTGAACACGGCAGTTGGCCCTGCTGAGTGTACATTTGAGGGGCCTTCTTCCTCCTCCACCTGAAATTATGACCCCCAGGGGAGGGTTTCCCAGTTTCTATTATGGGCCCCACTGGGACAAGGTCCTACTTGGCCTAAGCCTCCTATGGAGCTACTCTACCTATCTATAGGGCTTACATATATACATATATATATACATATATACACATACATATACATACACATACATACACACATACATATACACATAAACACATATAAACATACATACACATATACTCACTAACGTGCAAATATATACCCTGAATTGGTATAGGCTAGGTCTGTATATGGTGAATATTAATTTCCTTTCTGATGCAAATGCACAATAACTTTGGATTCAGGATGCAATTCTGACTGTAGAGATAAGTATTTTTCTTACTTGAAGTGTATGTGCAGAATTAGAAATTCTGCTGGTACTACAAAAGTAGACCTAAGTAGCCAATTTAGCCTGTCTGAAACATTTCACAAGCCAACACCTTATAAAAAACACCTTTGATAATTTAAATGAATAAGAAAACTTATTAGAAATTCTGCTGATACTGCAAAAGTAGACCTAAGTAGCCAATTTAGCCTGTTTGAAACATCTCACAAGCCAACACCCTATAGAAAACACCTTTGAGGATTTAAATGAAGAAGAAAACTTATTAGAGACTCTGCTAATACTGCAAAAGTAGACCTAAGTATCCAATTTAAGCTAATTGAGCTCTTGGACTCATTAAGTGCTCTTTTGTAACCAGGAAGTCATGTGTGGATACAAAACTTTATCAATCCCTTGTCTGTCCCCACCTTGAGTTTGGCTTGACTTTGGCCTTTCCCAAAACAAAATGGACACAAGAGCCCTTGAAGTGTCCAAAGGAGAGCAACCAAACTGGTCTGTGGCTTAAATAATGTCCCTTACCAGGATTGCCTGAGTTCTCTGAGACTTCCAAACCCTCATGTATCAAAGATATAGAGGAGATGTGATCAAGGCCGGCAAAATTTTCAAATCTGTCACCTGAACCAGATCTTCACCACCTGGCTAACAATTCAAGAGGTCACAGTCTAAGGCTTCACCTGCCTGGATGTCAGAGAAGGGAATGATGTGGCTTCTTTTCCATTTGGGTGGTCCCCCTCTGGAATAGCCTATCTGAGTCTACCATCCAAGCTGAGACTCCCCACTCCTTCAAGGCTGGAGTCAACAGGGACTGGGAAAGGGTTGAGTGGAGACTGGACTGGGGAGCTAAGCCAATATAATTACATCACTCACCACCAGCAAGAAGTACAGAAGGATCTACCACCTTATCATGCTGGCAAATGCAATTTAAGGTAAGGTAAGGTATAATGAGGTGGCAAAAAAGATTATTTCTAAATTTAGAAAAACCCAGTGTTATGGCTTAAAGTTCTGCTCAATCAACAGGAATTGTCTTTTCAGAACTAAGGCCAGAGTAAAAGAAACTGATAACCAAAAATTAAGGTACCCACAAATTTCAAGACCCTCTAAAGGGAAAAGAAGTAGAGGTATGTACTTTGAAATATCTTCCTGGGACATAATTTAGCCTGTAAATACATCTCTGAAAGTTTTATTGTCCTAACCCAACCTCTTTCAAAGATGGCCAAAAGTAGCTAAAGTAAAATTTTACCTTTACTTTACCTTAAAAATCTAGTTTAAACAGCAATCTCAACAAATAGCCTATAGACTAGGCTATATAAGGCAATGGCTGAATCATTCTAAATTTATTTTTTAACTAAGAATTATAGGGTGGTTTAGAAACTAGGCCTGTTTTATATGGTGATATTTGACTAAATCAATAATGTGATAGCTGCTTTCCTAAGAACCAACCTTTTTCGGTCACTTGAAAAGTGCAATAGAACTTTTAATTTCCGTTAGAATGAGCCCTCTCGCGACGTTCTAGGACCACAGGGTCGATATGATCACCCCTGGAAAAAAAAAAAAAAAAAAAAAATAAACACGCATCCGTGATCTGTCTTGTGGCAAAAAATACGAAATTCCACATTTTTGTAGATAGGAGCTTCAAACTTCTACAATAGGGTTCTCTTATGCGCTGAATCTGATGACATGATTTCCGTTAAGATTCTATGACTTTAAGACAGGTGGACGAAATAGCAATAAGGTGTATATACGAGAATGACATGGGCAGACCATGTTTGCCTCCTTTAAGGGGTTTTTTCCCCTATTTTCTAATATTATACATTTTTTCTCAAGCTCGTAACTTGATGGGTAATAACTTGATGGGTAAGATTAAACTCGATGAAGCTTATATATTTAAAACCAGCATTAAAATGCAATTCTTTTCATGTAACTATAGGTATCAAAATTCCGTTTTTTAGAGTTTTGGTTACTATTGAGCCGGGTTGCTCCTTACCACGAACTGTTTGATTAGAGAAGCGTATCCATTTTTTAGCTTTCCCCCTGTCCAACGAGACTAAAAATGCATAAAGTGGGCTTGCTCACAGGTAACATTACCTATAGAGCGAAGCGTATTAGTCCATTAGCCCCGAGGGCAGCGGGGCGAGGTCTGTATTCTATATTTATTCAACAAAGAGTGATAAAACTAAAAAAAAAAAAAAAAAAAAAAAAAAAAAAAAAAAAAAAAAAAAAAAAAAAAAAAAAAAAAAAAAAAACAGACGAAAAAAAACCTCAAACGAGGTTTTTATTCTTAGTTTGCCCCATGGAGGAGGACGGTCAACCAGAAATGGATGCGCTCCTAGAATTAGCATTTCTAAGTACTATAGCATGGGAACTATGCTCCTTTGCAAAATAGTTTCTAGTTTAGACAACTTGTGACGAAACTGAACATTTACCCACGTTTTTTATTCAATTCTATTTTCATACACATTTTATCTTTTGACACTTTCATCTCCCAAATCAAATATAAGTACGTTAAATATCCATTTTAGTCCTCGGTAGTATAGTGGTGAGTATCCTTGCCTGTCACGTGAGAGACCGGGGTTCGATTCCCCGCCGGGGAGACTTTTTTGAATTTTCTGATTAATTCTTCGCAGTACCAATCTTTTACAATATAACGTCAATAAATACATAAGAAAATTTTCATTTTAATACATGACGTCATATTAAATATGACGTCTTTTATCTATATAAAAATAAGTTGTTTGTCTGTTGACTGATCTGTTGTCTGTTGATCTGAATACGGATTGTTTTTCCCATGGACAATTATAAGTTGCATGTTCAAGAGTCGGTAAACCTAACAATCTATTTTTATGCACAGACAATGGGACATCGAAGAATGCTGTATATTCGCAAGTTTTACGTAGTTAAAAATAGTACCATTATATTGTGAGAGAAATTATCCTATAATGTCACCAAAAAGGGAACACCAGGAGGAAACACCAGAGCAACGCAAAACCAGGCTTTCGGCTCAAAGAGAAAGGGCCAGATTAGGAATGTCCAATTTACATCAACGAAGGCGTGTCGACGAACCACCAGAGCAACGCGAAACCAGGCTTGCAGCAGACAGAGATAGTAAAAAAAGAAGGCGTGTCGAGGAATCAACAGAGCAACGCGAAACCAGGCTTTCGGCTTTACGTCAACGAAGGCGTGTCGAGGAACTACCTGAGCTACGCAAAACCGGGAAGAAGGCGTGTCGATGTATTACAAAAGCAACGCGTGTATAATCGCCTGGCATTCAAGTACTGCCCTTCCGATGATTATAGCTTGAGTCGAGATGTTCAAATCGGGACTATGTCTGAAATTTGTCCCTATTGCAAGGCATTGGAATTTAATGGCGAAACAATGGGAATCTGTTGCGCCTCAGGAAAAGTTAAGCTTCCTCAACTGGCTGCACCACCAGAGCCATTGAAATTTTTGCTTACTGGGTATACGTCTGAATCGAACCATTTTTTGTTTTGTTTTATCAAACATCAGGTAATTCTCAGGTGAGTATCACAAACTTTTGCAACTGTACTTCAACAGTGATAGCAATGCTGAATTGAATGCACGCTGCGGAATTTCTCCCGGCGTTGAAAGGACTAATCCTTTTCCAGTTCCACAATAATAATAATTTAGTGCGTCTGTTCAAAACAGAATTCGACTTGATGCCTACTGATGCGCATAAAATTGTTATTTCCCCTGACAAAGCGCCTACTGCTGAACATGTTTGTAGATACAATGCTGAGACGATGAGATCAACGAAGTGGCAATCGTTATGGTCGGTGATCAGTTCTTACCTCGAGATATTATTCTTTATAGGCGAAACAATCAGTTGACAAGAATTGCTGAAACTCATGGATGCTACCATGCCCTACAATATCCTATCATTTTTTGGGATGGAACCGACGGCTATCACTTTAATATTAAATTGATAAAACCAGTCACTAACAAAGAAATGGATAAGAAATGTAGCGCAATGAACTACTATGGCTACAGAATAATGATTCGTCAAGATGAAGAGAATTATATTAAGTGAACGAGCGATTCTGGCAGCCAAAATCAAAGACGTCCACGAAATCAAAAATATTATTCTGACCAAGATTCGAGACCATGCAGTCATTTATAAGTCAGTCGACACAGTTCTGGAATCAAACGAAGCGGTTAACTATCCATCAGAATTTTTATATTCCGTGGATCTTCCCGGGGTATCCACCACACGTGCTACAACTAAAAATAGAGTTACCAATAATACTGTTGTGAAATATTAACCCACCAAAGCTTTGCAATGCCACGCGACTTGCCGTAAAAAAAAAACAATGGAAAACATAATAGAAAAAGGACACTAGAACTTGTCATTTCCGTTAGAATGAGCCCTCTCGCAACATTCTAGGACAACTGGGTCGATACGATCACCCCTGGAAAAAAACAAAAACAAAAACAAACAAACAAATAAAAACGCATCCGTGATCTGCCTTCTGGCAAAAAATACAAAATTCCACATTTTTGTAGATAGGAGCTTGAAACTTCTTCAGTAGGGTTCTCTGATACGCTGAATTTGATGGTGTAATTTTCGTTAAGATTCTATGACTTTAGGGGGTGTTTCCCCCTATTTTCTAAAATAACACAAATTTTCTCAGGCTCGTAACTTTTGGAGCGTAAGACTAAACTTGATGAAATTTATATATTTAAAATCAGCATTAAAATGCGATTCTTTTGATGTAGCTATTTTTCTCAAAATTCCATTTTTTAGAGTTTTGGTTTCTATTGAGCCGGGTCGCTCCTTACTACAGTTCGTTACCACGATTGTCCTTTTTGACCAACTGTAAAGCAGGTCCTCATCGTCTTGAGTGGGAGGATGTCGTAAAGAAAGATTTAAAGGCGATAGGAACTTCCTGGGAGGGTGCAAAGAAGGAGGCTTTGAATAAATTGAGATGGAGGAGGAGTGTGCGCAGTTATTTTGGCCTCAGATGGCTCAATGCTGCGGTGAGTTGTTAGTAATAGTAGTATTTTTAATTTTTCGTGTTTGAATATGGATAATAACTGTTTTCTTTGTTGACTCTAATTGTTTTTTTTAATTTTAGTTCTGCAGTCTTTCAAGGAATGGGTCAAAAGAGCTGACTTGATTTTGACAATAGATTTGGAGCTCAAAGAGGAGGCTCTTGTTTTAGCGTCAACTTATGGACCTTCTACCTCCATGAAGGAGATACTAATTGTCTTTGAGATACATATGGAGCCAGAAATTTCTTTACTTCTTTGGATTAAGAAGATGATGTCAAAAGATCGGTATAATACGGTAAATAGTTCCTTTAATTGAAATAATTTATCATGTGCTTTAAGTTTTACATTTTTGAATAATATATTATCCGTTAATTTAAGAAGAAATTCTTCTTTTTGAATTGATGAAAGTTATGCCGTTAAAATATTTCACTAGTAATTTAGAAATTTAGTTTTTTTTTTTTACCAAAAAAACTTTCAGAAAAAATTCCTCCCAAAATTCATCCGCGGAAAATTCCCGTAAGTCAAGACGAGAGCAATAACTGTAGCATAGTATGTGTTGAAACTAGGACACTTAAGGAAGAAAAAATAGATTGGCTTTATATACATATATATTAAATCAAATTAAAGTATTGTAAAAAGTTAAAACTTTTAAGACATAGATTCTAAGTAAAAAAAAAAAACGAAACAAATTGGTAAAGACAAAAACAAGTAATAAAATAAGCAAACTGCTTTTTCTTACAAATAATAGTAATACTTCGAGTTCCTAAGAAAGCTCAAATTTTATAAGCTATAACTGTTTTTTGGACAAGTCGAATATGATATTTCAAGCAGCCAAACACAAGGTAGGATGACTTCCGTATACTATTAAAAAATATTCAGTCCTGATTCACAGTCTAAGTAAATATATACCATCTGACTAATATTTTTTTAGATTTGTTAAACAACCTAACAATGCAACACTTCTACTAATGAGCACAACATAAAGATTATATAGTGTATAAAATTTGGTTCATAAATGGGACACATCGCAGTACGTGGCTTGGGAAGCATCCCTGAAGCGTCATAGCGATAGTTTCAACAAGTCTCGTATATTCCTATCGCAATGCGCTAAAAATTTGTCACTGCGTACGTGCAAAGGCAGAGTCATGACGGAAGGCGGAGTCATGACGAAAGGCGTGGGACTAATATGTCACAAAAATCTTTAATGGAAAATATAGGAATTTTCCATACTGTATAATATTTATGCTGTGCTATTGAGTAACGACAATTTCCATGAGCTTGCGTTTTTGGTAATGAAAAATAAATAAGCACAAAGGAATACTATGTCCTGTTTGCGAAAATTCACCCTACATATGCTTTTAAAAATGTAATAGCTCTGTCTTTTTAATGCTACGTCCGCTTTAAGAAACACCCCACCAAGAGTGTTGTTTGTGAGGCTACTATCCTGCATCGTTTTGAAGTGTTTGTGCATTATTTTCCGCGTGATTACGCTTACTTGAACAATAAAAGCGAGTATGTATCTGGATTTTCGCCTTGTCGTAACCTTGAGAGTATTGCCATCTTAGTTCACTGATTATTGCAGTCTTGCGGGTCCTGGAAATTAATTAGCATTAAAAGCTTCACATTTCTAACTAGTTTTTAGTTTTTTTCAGAGTTTACACCCCCTCATGATTTATCACTATTTTTAGTGAGTTTTTCTATCACCTAAAAAACTCTAACTCAGCACAAAATTCATTAGATTATTGAAGAAAATCAGAAAATCACTAAAATCTAGGGATTCACCGGGTGGCAATCCTGATTTGCATTTGTTCACTTCCCATGCAATATTCATTCTGTGCTGCAAAAATTGGATGTAAGACTAAAAATGTTCCCATTGATAGGTTATATTATTATAACCTATCAATGGCTATATTAACTATTTTATGCATAAATTAATCGGCTTACCTTTGACCGTTATTAATGCGTGGAGAAATTGTATCATGTAGCCCGCAAACCATATTTGCCCCAATGATAATGGCTCTTTTCCAAAAAATGTTGCCCACGTCTGATTTACAAGTTCACCAACAGTGGAGATTTTGTTGCTTTTATGTTACTTTCAAAAATTTAATTTCTGAAACTAAAGTTTCGGCAACTTGCATAAATGATATCTTCATCATTGGATTTATGGGTAACAACCCAGTGTCCCGGTCGTCATTTGTGTCCCGGTGTCAAAGTCTGTAATTTGAGTGTCCCAGTGGTCATTTATATTCCCTGTGTCTCGATATCCTGGTCGTAATTTGTGTCTCTTTTTTTTTAGTTTTTTTCTTTTTAGTTTTTCTTTTTTTTTTAGTTTTTTCTTTTTTAGTGTATCCTTTTTTAGCTTTTTGTTGTTGTTTATTTTTCATTTTTTTTTATTTTTTCTCTTTTTCAGTTTTTTATTTCTTTTTCTTTTTTAGTTTTTTTCTTTTTTTTTAGTTTTTAGCTTTTTTAGTTATAAATAGATTGTCAGGTTTACCGACTCTTGAACATGCAACACATAATTGTCCATAGGAAAAAAAACTCCGTATTCAGATCTATACTGCATTTTTCTAATGATTGCCCTTGAGCTTTGTTGATGGTGATTGCTAATTGAACATTCCCTGCGCCCCCGTCGTCATTTATGTATCCCCCCTGTGCCCCCAGCGTCCCCGTTGTAGTTGTGTCCCTGTTTCCCGGTCGTCATTTACATTCCCTGTGTTCCGGTGTCCCCGTCTGTAATTTCTCTTTGAGTGTCCCGGTCGTCATTTATATTCCTTGTGTCCCAGTCTCCCGGTCTGTAACATACGACAATATGTGTTGTAACTTTGTTCACGATCCCATTCTACACAAGTAGAAATACAAGCAATACGATTAGGTGAAGGCATTCCCAAATGCTTGAGAAGTTTGTTTGCAATAGATAAGCACAAATCTTCAATCATAACTGAAGTGCAGTTATAAATTTCTGTTGTAAAGCCAACTGATTGTTTCGCCTATAAAGAATATTATTTCGAAGTAAGAACTGATCACCGACCTTAACGATTGCCACTTCTTTGATAGTTGCGTATCAGTAGGCATCAATTCGATTGCTATTTGGGACAGAAGCACTAAATTATTATTTTTGTGGAAAAGATGTTGCAACTGGGAAACGATAGTCCTTTCAACGTCGTTTTTTTTTTATCATTTATATTACTTTCAAGTTGTTTGGTTTGTTTTACCTTGGCTTGTATTTTGTCACTATGAAATACTTATCGCCGAATCTTTGTTTTTTTAACTAAAATCTGGTAGACATTGATGACCTTATCCAAGTCAAAATCCCAAACCCATTCATCATCGCTATCATTTTCAGTTTCGATACGTTTTGACTCTCGCTGTCCAAGTTGATTTTTATCTAAATGCGCGATTTTGCGTTCTTTGGCAGCAAGTCTTTTGGCATTAACACTTTGAGCAGCTTCCTCGGCTTTTCTTCTGCCTTTTGTAGGATTTACACTAAAATTTCTCTTTGAATTAACTATTTGAACAGTTTCCTCGGCTGTTTCTTCTGTCATTTTAAGATCTATACTAAAAATGTCTCTTTGAAACGCCTTCTTATATACTTATAATGACGTCATAAACAAAGCCTTTGACGTCACATACAAAGCCTTTGATGTCATACACAAACGTACAAACTACATACATGACGTTATAATGTTCAATCTTTATAACGATGTCAGTGGATAAACATGACGTCAGTCGACAAATCACTTATATAGACATACAAATATCTATCTATATATATATAAATAAGTTGTCTGTGGATGTGTCTGTCAGATGACGTCATGTTTGTGTGTTGACTGACGTCGTGAAGTTAGTTGTCGTCATTTTTGTTATGACGGTGACGTCATTAAAGATATTTAAGACGTGTGTTCACGTAGAAATCTATTAATGTTTAACTTTAAAATGACTGATGAACTTACAATGGCAACAGCTGAGGAAGATGCTCAAAGAGTCTATGCCAAAAAACTTGCTGCTGATAGAGAAAGTCAGAAAAGAAAGCGTGCCGAGGAATCAAAAGAACAGCAAGGAAACAGGCTTGAGGCTGATAGAGAAAGAAAGAACAGAAAGCGTGCCGAGGAACTACCAGAGCAATGCGAAAGCAGACTTGCTGCTAAAAGAGAAAGTGAAAAATGAAGGCGTGCCGAGGAACTACCAGAGTACCATGAAACCAGACTTGCTGCTAAAAGAGAAAGTGAAAAAAGAAGGCGTGCCGAGGAATCACAAGAACAGCAAGAAATCAGGCTTGCTGCTGATAGAGAAAGTAAGAAAAGAAAGCGTGCCGAGGAATCAGAGCAACCTGAAACTTATCGCCTGGCATTCAGGTACAGCCCAGTCGATGATTATAGCTTGAGTAGATGTGTTCAAATCGGGACTATGTCTAAAATTTGTCCCTATTGCAAGGCCTTGAAATTCAATGATGAAACAATGGGAATGTGTTGCGCCTCAGGAAAAGTTAAACTTCCTCTATTGGCTGCACCACCAGAGCCATTGAAGACTTTCCTTACTGGAACTACGTCAGAATCTAAGCGTTTTTTGTCACAAATCAGAAAATATAACTCATGTTTCCAAATGACGTCGTTTGGAGCCCAAATCGAAAATCCAGATCAATTTATGTCTACTTTCAAAGTAAAAGGGCAAATTTATCATAGAGCAGGGTCCCTTCTACCATTCTCAGGCGAGAATCATAAATTTTTACAATTGTACTTCATCAGTGATAGAAATTCTGAATTTAATGCACGTTGCGAAATTTCTCCCAACGTTGAAAGGACAATCGTTTCCCAATTGCAACATCTTTTCCACGAAAATAATAATTTAGTGCGTCTGTTTAAAACAGCCATCGATTTGATGCCTACTGATACGCATAAAATTGTTATTTCCGCTGACAAAACGCCTCCTGGCCAACATGTGCGTAGATACAATGCTCCAACTATCGACGAAGTGGCAATCGTTATGGTCGGTGATCAGTTTTTACCTCGAGATATTATTCTTCATAAGCGAAACGCTCTACAAAGTTAACCGGTTTCTTTTCGCTTTGCAAAAATGATTCTTTTGAAAAAAACTGCTGTATACTGAAGTGCCTTCGTATTACACGTGGAATACTAAAAATAAAGTATTTGAACGCCGAAAACAGGGTAAGTCAGTCGACGGCCAACCTACCATCTTCAAAGATAACACGATAGGAAGACTCTACACCGTTCACCCCAATCAACATGAATGCTTCTTTCTACGCCTGCTTTTGGTGAATGTACCCGGTCCGACATCCTTTGAGTATTTGAGAACTGTAAACGTTACTATACATGACACTTACCGTAGTGCATGCCAAGCTCTGAATTTATTGGAGAATGACCAACACTGGGATAACTGCATCAATGACGCGTGCGAAACGTCAACCCCAAGTCAAATTCGTGCATTGTTTGGCATCATTTTAACAACTTGCTCTCCATCAGCTCCTACAAAGTTATGGGAAAAATATAAGTCAAAAATGTCCGAAGATATACTCCATCGAAAACAGTTAGAGACGTCAGATATGATTTTTGATTTTACATCAGAAATTTATAACTACACTTTAGTTATTATAGAAGATTTGTGCGTACGTATGGCAAACAAACCTCTTCAGGATTTGGGAATGCCTTCACCTAACCGTATCGCTGCTGTTTCGACATGTGTAGAATTGGATCGTGAACAAAGTTACAGTACGAGTGATCTATTGTCGTATGTACAAAATAACATTTCCAAGTTAACGTCGGAACAAAAAGACATTTATGATACGATAATGCATTGTGTCAATAACAACGTTGGAGAAATTTTCTTTTTGGATGCGCCAGGAGGTACTGGTAAAACGTTTGTGATAAAACTGATTCTGGCATCAATTCGATCGAAAATGATATAGCTTTGGCAATTGCGTCGTCCGGAATAGCCGCAACATTGCTGCCTGGTGGAAGAACTGCTCATTCCGTTTTGAAATTGCCTCTGAATTTGCATTCTACAGAAACTCCCACGTGCAATATTTCCAAATCATCTGGGATGGGTAAAGTATTGCAGCAATGCAAACTTATTATTTGGGATGAGTGCACAATGGCACACAAAAAATCGCTCGAGGCTCTGGATCAATGCTTGAAAGATTTGCGAGGGAAGTCGAAACCCTTTGGCAGCACATTAATATTGCTTGCGGGAGATTTCAGGCAAACATTACCTATAATACCTAGATCAACTCCTGTAGACGAAATGAATGCTTGCCTGAAAAATTCTAATTTATGGGCACACGTAAAAACATTAAAATTAACTACAAATATGCGTGTCCGATTGCAAGACGATGACTCGGGTCAAACATTTTCAGATCAATTGCTGGCAATTGGAAACGGGAAGCTCCCAGTAGACTCAATTTCAGGACGTTTACAACTACCTGCTGATTTCTGTAATTTAGTGACGTCCAAAAATGAATTGATTGAAAAAGTATTTCCGAATATTCTAAAAAATTATAAAAATAATAAATGGCTAAGTGAAAGAGCGATTCTCGCACACAAAAATATAGACGTCCACGAAATCAACAATATTGTTTTGACCAAGATTCGAGACCAGGCAGTCCTTTACAAGTCAGTCGACACAGTTTTGGAACCAAATGAAGCGGTTAATTATCCATCTGAATTTTTAAATTCCGTGGATCTTTCAGGATTTCCACCACACGTACTACAACTAAAAATAGGCGTACCAATAATACTTTTAAGAAATATCAACCCACCAAAGCTTTGCAATGGCACGCGACTTGTCGTAAAAAAAACAATGGAAAACGTAATAGAGGCAACAATATTGACAGGCCCTTCCGAGGGTGAGGCTGTTCTTATTCCTCGCATTCCCATGATTCCAACGGATCTGCCTTTTCAATTTAAAAGATTGCAATTCCCAATTCGATTAGCATTTGCAATCACCATTAACAAAACTCAAGGTCAATCATTAGAAAAATGTGGTATAGATCTTAATACTGATTGTTTTCCCCATGGACAATTGTACGTTGCATGTTCGAGGGTCGGTAAACCTGACAATCTATTTATATGCAGCGACAATTGGACAGCGAAGAATGTTGTATATTCGCAAGTTTTACGCAGTTAATTTGTATTGTATCTATCTATCTATCTATCTATCTATATAAAAACGAGTTGTGTGTATGCATGTTTGTTTGTTTGTAAAAAGAGCGTTTGCATATGACGTCATTATTAGTACATACGGCTTTGTATATGCACAGACAATGGGAAAGCCAAGAATGTTGTATATTCGCAATTTTTACGTAGTTTCAAACACGTATATAAATCTATCTATATTCACAGGTGGGAAACAGGGACACAACTAATATGGCGCGTAACGACTTACGCGCGCGGGGGGGGGGGCGCGAACCGCTCCACCAACTAGGTGTTGGGGTGGCATTCTTTGTATGCTATACTTTGTTTGTAGGCTATATTATGAATGTTTCTTATGTATTATATACATATTATATATGTTTAGTATTGTAGCATGTTTATTTAACATTTGTTTCCTGAAAACAGTATTTAGTACTACTCTGTGTCTTTGTCATAACCATTTTTAATGTAATAATATATAGTTTTGTTTCTTATTCGTTTGTTGTTATTGTTTTTCATGCTTCATTCCGTCTTATCATGTTATGTCAATCATGGGTGTTCAATAAAAAGTAAATAAAGCAATAAAATGTAATAATTATTGACAACCGATGGGATGGCAATTGTAACTGTTTTGTTAGTAGTAAGCGTCATAATTGTTTGACAAGGAAGATGTGATTTCTAAGCATCTTTCCGCACAATAAACAAAACCGGTCAAAAACCGATCCATGTGGGACTCCACAATTTATCTGGAAGGATGTACTTATAGTGCTATTTAACGCTAAAACAGTTACTCTTTTGAATAGGAAGTTAAGTTCCTTCTTTGTTTATTTGATAGATAAAAGTGTCTTGCTAAACATAGATCTATATCATTCCAGGCCAGCCGAGCAATCAGTTTATTGAATCTCTATAACAATCCGGTGTGCGTGAGGATATTTTTGGCCCTTATAGCCCAAGACAGAATGAATCCCGTTGAACGCCTTTTAGAACTTGGTGGTCATTTTTTTCAAATTACTATGACTAGTTATTTGGATTCGTTTCTAACTGGCCAAGAGGGAATCGACAATCTGAAAAGTGTGCTAATGTATGTTGCTATGATTACTTCTATTCTTGGGCCTTAATACCACCTATTTGAAGAATAGAACTTCTGAGGAATTTTTTTTTCGGCTGAAGAACTGTTTGAGAATTGAGAAGCAATGTTAAACGTTGAAAGAGGGTGTCAATCGAGCGGGGAGGGTGTTGCTGCCTCCCCTTCTTCATAAACTCTAAAAATCCTTCTTTATGTATTTATTAATTGAGAAATGCCTTTTTGGTATTTTCATTAAAAAAAAAAACAAAAAACGAAATGGCCTCCCCCTAAAGTTTTAAGAAATACGTCACCCCTCCATAAATTTGTATTACTACTTAGAAAAAACAGAAATTAGCTTGTGATCTCTTAAGAGGTAAAAGCTGTTTTAAAAAGAAGAAAGGAGACCTAAAACAAATAGTAATTGTGTTGAAAATGAGGTAGCACTTATACCGCAAAGAAACCAGATTTAGGTTACTTGAGCAATGTGAAGTTTTATCGTATCAACGTTGAGCAACGTTGAATGTTTCCAACGTGATGTGTTTTGTCAGCATGACTGACAAAAGTAAGAAATTATGAAAAACATTGTTATTTTATGGCACTAATCTTCAAATTAGTATTTGTTCGAAACTATTTTTGTTTTTCGGAAAATGGGTCATTTTGTGTCTAATCGCCACTGTATGAAATTGCTGGTTTTCCTGTTGTGTGAGCTATGCCAGTCCTAAGAATCTGTTCAAAGTCACCTTTTTGGATAATCAGTTTTGAATACTAAAATTTGACGGGTGACTTTGAACAGAAGTAGGAGGAATTTGGATTCTTATAGTGTAAAACTTAAGAGTTGAAAAAAAAAATGTTTATCTAGAAAAATTGCGAAAAATATCTAAGACGAAAAGGCAAAGAATATTCAAAATAGTGCAGCATGACATCACATCGTCCTGTGGTGGCGCAGTGGATTTGACCTTAGCTTGGCAATACGGGACCCAGAGATCGAATAACGCTGCAGGAATGCACTACAGGGCCGACGCAGGGACCTCAGTAGTCAAGAAGCGTCGTTAATTCTTAAATAAATAATCGTCCTGTGGTGTCCTGTGGTGGCGCAGCGGGTTTGACTTTAGCTTGGTAATACGGGACCCAGAGATTGAACCATGCTACAGAAATGCACTGCAGGGCCGACGCAGGGACCTTAGTAGTCAAAAAGCGTCGTTAATCCGATACAATACAATACATCGTCCTATGGTGGCGCAGTGGGTTTGACCTTAGCTTGGTAATACGGGACTAAGAGATCGAATCATGCTGCAGAAATGCACTGCAGGGCCGACGCAGGGACCTTAGTAGTCAAAAAGCGTCGTTAATTCGATACAATACAATACAATACATCGTCCTATGGTGGTGCAGTGGGTTTGACCTTAACTTGGTAATACGGGACTAAGAGATCGAATCATGCTGCAGAAATGCACTACAGGGCCGACGTAGGGACCTTAGTAGTCAAGAAGCGTCGTTAATCCGATACAATACAATACCAAAGTCATGATCGAGCACAAACTTAGCTCTGTGAGCCAAGTTTGAACGTCTCTTTCTATCTGGTCTCAGCATAAGGATACTGATTCTTTCAACCTGACCAAAAATGTAAGGATCTACCTTTGTTTTACTGCAGTTAAGAAAGCCCTCAGAAGGAGCATTTATATTCAACACCGTGAAATACTTGTTAGTACAACCCTTGAAAAATTACAATAAACCTACGTCCATCCATGGTCCATCCGGCTAGTGCGTATTTCAAACCTCGTTTTAGCTGCTGTCCTGCTTGACAGCATAGAAGCACCATCGAATGCCGACACATCAACTTCCATTTTAGATTCAACCTTGACATCGGTCGTTTCCAGCTCGAAATTTGAATTCTCAGCATATTCAGTGATTTTCCGCGGTTAGACGCTAAGAATTTTGCACTTGACGTTCCTAAAATATTTCTCAAATCTGTAGCACTACAGGACATTCAATGTATCTTTTCTGTTGTTGTCTGAACCTTTTGCGGATTTCGCTGACCCGGTGGGTGTCCTGGTAGAATCTGGACTGCAATAGGTGCCTAGCAAAACCATGATGGATTTTTTTCATTTGTTTGAAAGTTCTGGAGTTTCGTGGAGTAGCTTCACAAGATTCCACCTTTCTAAAAGAAAAAATAGCTCGATGCGAGTTGTGTTGTTGGAGCAGATACGGGTGTACTTTGTTCCTGTAATCTTGTAGATGCAAATTTTTGGGTAACTTGACTACTTTTGCGATAAAGATTTGTAATGGGTATAGTTTTAGAGCATTCGAGGGCTTCTTGTCTGCTGTGATCTCCAATCATACCAGTTGGATATCCTAACGTTATTTTATTTCAAATGAGCCGCAACAAGCAATAGTTTAAGTCTCTAATAGTTAAGGGACTTTGTGGTTGCTCCGAATCAGGATTGTTTTCGTTTTCACCGACATTGCCCTTGCCTTTCTCCTCCACCGTTATTGTTGTTTTTTCTGACTTGTATCATCATGTTGAAGTTTTCTTCAAAATTATTTAAAAAAAAGTAGTCCTCATGAATTCAATTCAAGTATTCCTCAAATGTTCATTCAAAAGGTGAAATAAATAACTTATGAGTTCATCATCAAAAAAAAAGAAAAAAAAGATAAATTTTCTTTTTGTGGATAAAATTTCAAATGTCACTACAAAGAAAGGAGCAAAGTAGGAACTTAAGTTTCTTTTGTGATCGTATTTGTACCTTTTATTAGCCCTTGAATAATATTGATCAACGTTAAAGAAACAAATACATATCTTTCGTAGCCAATAGATTGATTTTATTGCCGGTGGATAAAGCTTCTGATATCACTGTTCATAAAGAAGTAAAGGGTAAGCTTTGATTTTTTAGGTAATTCCAAATCTATCGCAATTTTTAAGAAAATCATCTGATAACCTATATGTTCAGCCCGTGATAAGATCCACGGTATTTTTACTTTTCCTTACATCAAAAAAAAATAAAAATGGAACTTAATAAAAAACTTTTTGTATGCTGACTATAGTCCGCGTTGTGCAGGTACCGATCTCCTGATTCAATGCCTTTGGCTGCGACTTGGGGGCAAATCATCCAATACCTCCCATGTCATTCCCTCAGATTTGTCCTGGTACCCATTTAAGGCTGGGTCGACTCTTACTGAGCTTACAGAGTCACACTATTGACCCCTGTTCCAAACCAAATAATCAGCAGCACTGGGACCTGAACCACTAAAATAATGGCTCAAATATAACCATGAAACGGGGTTTAGGTTTGTTTTTGCTTTTGAGTCGTGTAGTGTCTTAGTCCAATACTTGACTTTGTTAATAAAGAACGATGGGTTCTAAATATTTCATGATTAATTTTATTTCACTTTTTCTGTATAGTGTAAACTGGATCATAAGATAATCAACGGAAGAAATACTCGCTATTATTATAAAATAAGCAAAGATATAGTGATATCTACATAAATTTTTAAAAATCTTTCTTTTTTTTGGGGGGGGGGAGAGGTTGGTATTCATACTACGACTAATGGTTTCGGGAAAGTGCAAGTGCTTCGATTTACTTCTCTAAATATCATATATCGATAGAGATCTGAAAGGAATGTTGAAACACTAATAGTTCTATAGTTCTTTTTTTGGCCGGCCATTTAAAATCGAAAGTTTAATTTGAAAAACGTCTCAATTGTTTAAGTATCAAATCTTTGGCTTGAGCAAAAGAGATTTAAAGTCTCACTACCTCCAGGACCTAAGGACCATAGCTCTTTACCATTTATTGCTCCTTACTAAAACAAAGTGCCGTTAATGTTCAAGTATGACTTCTTAAGAAAAGATATTCAATTTAACAATCTAGGCCGAAATATTCAAAATGTAGGACGAAATATTCAAATGTAACAAGCTAGGATGGAAGATAGTAAAAGTTCAGATGTTTAACTGAAATTGTCCTTCGAATTCTGGCTCGAGTAAAAAGAATGTACTTGAACGCTTCCTGGAAAAAAAAAAGTACTTGAAGGCTTCCTGAAGGGAAAAAAATGCTATATTTTATAGCAAAATGCCATATTTAATAAAAAAAATACCATATTTAATACCCTTCTATAATAAAAATCAGTTTTGTATTCCAACTGATAGAACTCTGATAAATTATTTTAAATATAGAACCCTGATAAAGATTAACCCTATAAAGATTAACCCTGATAAAGATTAACCCTGATAAAGCCATTTTTTTAACTGGGCAACAAGAGTTCCGGCTGTTGAAACTATTGTCTGAATTGTTTTTGAAAATTGTTTTCACTATTGTCTATAACTGAATTCACAATGAGCTATATTCCCTGAATAGATGGCGCATACAACTGAACTGATGACCTTGAATCTTATTTACTTTGAGCCTCTAGCCTTGAAATCCTTTGTTCCATAGAGCTGTGGTTAGATTCCTGGTGTTGCTGGTTATTTGGTTTGTAATAGGGGTCACTTGCATGACTCAGTAAGCTCAGCAAAAGTCGACCGAGCCTCAAATCTGACCGGGCCTCAAATCTGACCGAACCTCAAAAGTAGACCGAGCTTCTTTAGAAATCTGAGAAAGGTAAACAGGAGGGGTGTGTGAAAGCAAAAGATGGCTGAAGGGCTACGAAAAGAAAATCAGTACGGCTGGTAGTTATTGTTTATTCTGATGCAATATTCTTTGTGTTACCTTCAGCATTATGGAATATTGCATAGTACTATCATAGTACTAGTGCTTGTATAGTACTATCAGTGCACGTCTCATAAGGTCATACAGTTTTTTACTGAATTACCTGTGATTTGTACATACAGAGTTGTATGTCACGTGCAAGTCTTTTTTTTGATTGATTAAAGGAACGTAAACATTAAGAGAGAAAAAAACGGTTTAGTTTCAATAAAGAAGTGGGACTAACAAAAAAATAAAATAAAAGATGAAAAACTAGTTAAAAAGCTAGTAAAAAATATAAGTATTTTGGCTCCACGTCAGGGAGTCTTTATCAACAAAAAAAACTTACGGAAAAAGAAACTGTTTTTTTAAGGTAAAATCATCTAAAGAAAACAACAACTAACACATAAGAGAAAAAAGTACAAACAACATAAGAAAACAAATAAATGCAACTCGTATTTTAAATACTTTCAGAACTGTGGTTTTTCTCTTTTAATTTTTTTTTTGTAAATGGAAAAGAAGTGTGGTCTTAGAAATATTTATTAAAAGACCTTTGTTTTGCTTAACTGTAAATCTTTCTTTATGGTAGAGTTGGTTAAAGCCAAACTAAATTAGAAAACTAATTTTACTGTCATTTTTATCGTTTTCCGGTATAATCAAAACCAGACATATCAATCAGAATACCAGCTATAGGAACAAAAAGCTATAATGAGTGGCATAAAAAGACGTTCATTGTGGGAAGTGTCTCCCCGTGGCTTTAAAGATTGGATGAGATATAATGTTGTTGTTGTGATGTCGTTGCTCAGTTGCCAAGTTTGCATTAAGTCCTGGCTCTTTGTTCCATGGATTCTTCCATTGGAACAATATCACCATAGTAGTTTTTTTTTAGAACAGATTGTCATTATCGAATCAGTTCAAAAAAGAAGAAGAGCCGTAAAATATATAATTCGCTACTTTCAGTTAGATTAGGTTTACAATTCTGAAGAAAAGCTATAAAGAAGATTTTTTCTAGTCTGAGCCTTATTACATTTTTAAATTATTTAATATTTAGTAATTTATCATTAAAATTTTTTATAGGGCGTATGAAATTCCTGGTATAAGATACACCAATTTGGAGATTCGTGTATTAACAAAACTGACGAAACGGTTGGCAAAAAAGTTTAATGTGGCGATAGACATGCTTCCCAATCTTCGTCGACGGCATATAAGGTCAAGTCTAAGGTTTATGGCACATCAGGCTTTTACGGATAACAAAATTAGTAAGTACTGCGTACCTAGCAGACTAGGAAAAGAGAGAATTGTTTTATATAACCTGTAAAAAAATGCGAAGAAAATATTTTGACAATTTTGCAGGATGTTGCAGTGCTGTTGCTTTCATTCAACTGTCTGGAGCTTCAAATTTGGTAAAAAAAAATAATAAAAATAAATGGTTAGAAAAATTTTAAGGAACTATTCATAAAAAGACATTGACTAATAGACAGGCCAGATCAAATTCGAGTTGTTTTCTTTCTTTTCTTCTTTTCTTTTTGTTGTTGATTGTAAATTAATTTTTCTGAAGAGTGAACCTGCTCTTTCAGTTCAGAGATCCCTGAATTCCGAAAAACCTTCAGAATAGACCTTTAGAAAAAAAGAGAGAGCTTTTGTGTAGTTGCCGTAAGAGTAGAAAGACACTTTCATCGATCTTTTTCCTTTTTTAGTTTATTTCTGTAAAAGAAGTCAAATGAACAAGCAAGGTTAATTGCGTTACAAAAAATTTGTTGATTAAATTTTCACGTTTAATTACTAGCCGATTCCTAAAACTAATGCGGGTTGGATATTTTTTATTAAGTAGTAATTTTAAAACTAAAACGTTCCTATTATGAATCTTACTTGAAACTTAGTGTAATATTTCTTTTCGTTAGATTACGCCTTCTTCACAAGTTTTGTTATATATGAATATTTTCCTTGGCATGATTTTGCATCTCTTATTGTCATTATTCATTGAAGCTTGACGTTTTCGACAAATAGGTCTTATGCGTTGGTATCACTTGATCTGTCTTAGCTTTATATACTCACTAATTTGCTTGAGTATCACTTCAAATAATAGTCACTAAATCTTACTAATTGGTAGGAGTTATTCTCCTGCAGCGATCATCTACGTTTCAAAACAAAAATCAGACCAATACATTTATCCTTCACCATGGCACCATGGTGAAAAATATACATCCAAAATATACATCCATATAAAAGTAGGTCTCTATTACTATATGGCGAAAGTTACCAACAAAAAAGAAGAAAAAAAATACGTTTCTCATTCCCCATTCTAGAAAATCACTATTCAAATATAAATAAATACTAACAAGTAAACAAAAATAACTAAAATAAAATTACAGGGTGTGAACCAAGCCAGTAGTATGAGCAAAATGTACGAAGAAAGTTTGTGCTTAGTTTAATAGCCAAAGGTGGCGAAGTTTGATGATCTGGGGTAGTGCGCATTGTGAATGCTTTAAATGACTTCTCACTGCGATTCCTTAATATTTCTCTCTCCTTTTCATATTTCCTCTAGTTAAAGCTGAGATGTTGTTTGTCTTCAAACACTTCACAAGTATCACAGTTGGGGAAGGGGGCCATTTTGCATCTTTTTGTATTAACTTTTAATCCTTTTTTGCTTCATCTAGAAGGTTTCGCACACTTTCAACTAATCGTATGATTTGTCATACTGAAAAGTTCTTTGATGGCCTCCTTTTTTATATTCTTTCAATGATCAAATTTCAACTTTTGATTATTCAGTTATCAATTATTTCAGCTTTCAGTATTCAGTTGTATACTTTTAGTAGTACAGAAGGAAGTATCTCATATTTGTATAATTTAGAGGTGATTGAAAGTGAAGTTTGATGAATAATGTGTTGTTTTTTTCACAAAAACGAAGGCCATACTCTTATTTCTTTTTTCAATTCTAAATGAAAAAGAATGCAGAAAATACAAATAAAATCAAAGGAAAGAGAAAGGTCAAAAAATAAAATCAAATGAAATATTAAGAATAATAAGTTAAACGACAGGCTTGGAAAGTGAGGGGATCTGTCCTTTGTCTCAGTCATTTGTTTACGTCAGAAACTCTTTGTGACTCGAAAAAAGAAAATAAACATATCTTGTATATCTTTACCTCTGTTTTCGTTTGTAGCTCAAGGTATTGTATTGATTTAAAGTGGATATAAGTATTTATGAAAAAAAGTATTATCTTCAATAACTGATTTTTATGCAACCATACGATTGTATCTATTCACTATTTTTCCATACTAGGTGGTTTGGAGAAAATAAGAATAACAACTAATAGATATAGTCCACTTCGTTCTTTACTTAAGTCAAACTCAATAGTAGATAGCCTGCCCTTTCTTTTAGTTTGCATTTCTAGTTTTGACGTTTTCCTTCATTTTCCAGTTTCTTTTGTCTTTATCCTTATGACCTTGACGTAGTTTACATGAAGTCTTTCGACCGTGTTTCGACCCTTTTATAAGGGTAATAATAACCTTAAGTGGATGTAGGTCAGAAAAGTGATTTTGCTTTCTGGTGTGTACCTCTGCCCTATGGTTGTAGGATTGAGATGGAATGGAATAAAACTTCATTTGTAAAAAAATCACCATTTATTCATTTAACAAGTAGCCGTCCAAGTAGAAATAAAGCTCTGAGGACGAACGATTACAACTATCAATATCCATAAATTCAACTAAATAATTGAAAAAATATAATAATAAATAAATAAAATAAATATCAAAAATAAAAAAATATATATATATATATATATATATATATATATATATATATATATATATATATATATATATATATATATATATATATATATATATATATATATATATATATATACTAGCTGTTGGGGTGGCGCTTTGCGCCCCGCCCAAGCCCCCCCCCCCCGCGCGCGTAAGTCGTTACGTGCCATATTAGTTACGCGCAATTGTAGTTGTGTCCCTGTGTCCCACCTGTGAATATATATATATATATATATATATATATATATATATTAGGAAAACAGTCTTCCTTTTCTCCTTCTGTCTCTTTTTTTTTTTTTTTTTTTTTTTTTTTTTTTTTTTTTTTTTTTTTTTTTTTTTTTTTTTTTTTTTTTTTTTTTTTTTTTGTGTTTGTGCTGTAGCATTGGTGATTTCTCTTTTCATGATATATATATATATATATATATATATATATATATATATATATATATATATATATATATACATACATATATGTTTTTTTTTAACTACGTAAGACTTGCGAATATTCAACATTCTATGCTCAATCACAAGCTTATCCACATTTCTAGTACTATACTCATGTAAGTAACTAGTACTCTTATAAAAATGAGAAAAAATAGGTGGGCATGTATCCGTCCAACATTGATATACAAAAATTTTAGCTTGATAATGTCTGCAAATTTATTATATATCCCTAAATATATCCGTCAGTCTGATCCCTAAGAGATTGATGTTATCAGTGTCAAGGATTCTATCGCCCTTATTAGAGAATTGAATAACCTCTTCAGAAAAATCTTGCCTTACACTTAAAAAATTTGTGATCTTATGTTGCACTCCGAGTCGATAAATTTAATCAGAATTAGTAAAATAGATCAGAGGGAATTTACAAGACTTTTCATTAAAAATTCTAGTAGGTTTAACATGTGTCGGATTTACTCATATCACCTAAGTCACGCTTAATGGGTTACAGTTCAAATTATTCTAACCGTCGTTGCAGTAAAATAAAAAGAAGAAGAAAAACACTGATTTAGAATATTAACAAGTCAAAGCATACTCTAGCAAAAGCATAATAATGAGCTTCATTAATTTTGATTAATTTAATTCATTACCAGTTACTGGTTTGATTATCCATAATTCCAATTACTACTTTCTCTTAGCATGTTAAAATAGACATTGGATTTTTTAGTTTTCTTCGTACTGGTCATTCATTTTGAAATGAGATAAAGAGGGAGAGATAGTAAACATTAAAACATTAATGGCGTAATATATACGACGTTCAAAAGTTGCCTGCTGAAATTTTTCAGTAATCAGGGCGGAATTCTAAACTCGTTTTACCCTAAAAAATCCCATAATGTTTCTAGCTATTAAATAATTGTCGCCTTTTGTATTATTGTGTTCTCAAAGACCCCCTCCGCCCACCCCGAACGCTTATCGAACTTTGCCTATTTCTTTTTTTAAGGGTTTTTCCAATGCGTTATCTTTTTGATATGCTTAAGATGTTTGTTTTTCATTATTTAGGCAGAGAAAACTTCGAAGAGCTTTCAACTATAGCAGTCAAAAATGAAAGTACTGCACAAATTGATTTACTTGAGTTACTCTTGGAATACAACGAGGATACTTTTGCTTTGTCTATGGCCCAAAAATTTGGCCTCCCTGAGCAAAACTGGCCGGAAATTCTTCGAAGAACACCTGTTGAGGAATTAAATAACAGAAACATATCGACAGAAGAAGACTGGGAATCAGATCATCTCCAGACCCTGGAAGGAGATGACTTATCAAGAGCCGTTCAAAGTCATAATAATCAACCTATTATTGCCCAAGAGGATTGGGAAGCTTACGACTCTGTTGTTTATGGAGAAGAACAGAAACAGTCTCTTTGCTCTCTGGCTCCTGGAGAAGACCTTATTAAAGGATCTACTGCTCGAAAAAATATGCCTTCTGACGAAATCAGTACAAGAAAAGATGGCAAAGAATATGACATTTCTTTTGTAGGATATGAAGAAGAAAATCGTCTGGTTAAATCAGCCAATTCCCAATTAGTTGCTTACTACGAGTTTCCGCTTGAAGCTGGTCAAATAACTATAGTGGATAATTTAGCCAGTTTTGATGCTCTGATAAATAGAATTAAACAGGTATTTCTTTCATATTTGCTTTTCAAAAGGAACTTTTTCATAAACATCTTGCCACGCTGGCTTATGTGCAGAATTAATTAAAAGCAATTATTATCAAACAGATAAGAGAAATGGTTCGGTTGAATCTAAGCTAGAGCAGGTAGTAATTGAACCGAATTGTTCTTTTTTAGAGGTATGGGTAACTGACGTTTTTGCCACATTGGGGCCTGCGACACAAATAAATTGAGGTGTTATAAGTCTTGAAAGAAACTGAGCAAAAATAATTTTTGAATACTCTCGGGGGTTTTACTTATACTTTTTGTCCTAAAATAAGTACATTTTAAGCTTACTTTTGGGGAAAGAGGAAATTAAGCAATACTTAAAAGAAAATACAAATAAAACCATTAAGAAAATTCAAAAATTGCTGTTATTTGCACTCTTTTATCTTTCAAATTTAGTTGTCTTTCTGTCTCTTGGTTTTCAAAAGATTGTCTCTAGACATTCTCGAGATTTTTGATTGTCTCTCGAGAGATTGATTGTCTCTATATTTTCTTCCTCTCTTGATACTCAGTATCTTGTTCACAACACATAATCAGTGGTCTTTTCAAGTAACTTGAATTTTTCTATCAGTTTTTTTTAACTTAATGTCAAACCAATCCAGAGTTCTGTTTGTTCAATTACTCCGCTAGTCTTTATATTAATTTTTATTGCTGGAAATTTGTTGCATACTACTAGACTTCGAAAGAGTTTGCTTTAGAACAGAAGTTTTGCAGTGCATAGAGAGAGCTTTTAGTTCCTCATTCCTAGAGCTTTCAGGCAGTGTTTCACATTTTCGTAGGACGCGAAACCGTGATCTCCATTAAACTCATCCATTTGATCATCTAGCTTTCGCCACTTCTACTTTTAGTTTTTCAGAGGGTGAAAGCGCTTAGAGTTGCCAACTGTAGTCTTATAAGCCAAAAGGAAGACATGCTATTGGAAGGAAATAATAACATTCCCTACTGCTGGCTAAGGCAAGTATTTTGCCTTCTCTAGTTAGCATCATCAGAATATGGGCAGAATATGGCTGAGACAAGTATTTTGCCTTCTCTAGTTAGCATCATCAGAATATGGGCCAATAGAAGAATAGCACTAAACCACTTCTGATTACAACTGTGGTCTTTTAAGCTATAAGGAAAACAAGCTATTGGAAGGAAATAATAACATTTGCTTCTGCTAGCTAAGGTTAGCCATTAATTGCTGGCCTTCTCTAGTTAGTATCATCAGAATATGGGCCAATAGAAGAATAGCACTAATCTACTTCCGATTGGTATTATTCAAACTGTCACGCATTTTAACTAGGGGGATGGATTTTTGATCCTGATTTTACCAGTAAAAGTTGAAAGCGTATGGAAACTAAATAACACATACTTATTTCGGTATGTCAGTTAGCTGGATATCGATGACATTCTTCCCGAATCTCAAGCTGGTATTGCCAAGCGTTTCTTGTTCGATGAGGAGAAAAAGCTGGAAAACTTCCTAGACATTGTCGACCATCTTCAGGCATTACTAGTGACTTACTCAGAAGTAATTAAAGTACTTCATATTGCTGCCACACTTCCTGTGACAACAGCGAGCGATGAGCGTTTGTTTTCTAGCCTAGAAATAGTGAAAAACTACCTGTAGTCTACAACAGGAGATGATTGTCTCAGTCACCTTCTTTTGATATTTGCAGAGAAGGATATAGTAAAAAGTTTGGACTACGACCAGCTTGTTGACGCTTTTGTAAAAATGAAACCCTTGCGGTTCCCCTTGTTACCTTGAGTGTTGTAATATTTTTTTTATCTTGTTATGTTTATCCTTTTTGTAAATATATTTGATCTGGAAGATTTCTGCTAAAAGAAAACCGGGATTTTGGCTACAACCCTCAGCATAACAATGAAGATTACTTTCACCGACGTATTGTTTACTTAAATAAGAAAGTTTCTCGCTGAGGAATGCCAGTCTGTAGTCTGGGTGAATTTTCACTTTCAGTTTAATCACTTAACCTCGTTGATTGTAATCTTTGTTGTTATAATTAATCTTAGAGGTCAGTGTGGCTGAGTTCTACACTAGGTTACAATTCATTTACTCAGAATCTCGATAAATGCGCTGTTTCTTACGCAACGCAAAGTGAATCGGGGGGGAGGGATGCCCACCCCGATTGGATGTCCATGAACTCCATGGGCATGGAGTTCATGCCCACCTCAAGATTTGGCCCAAATGGTGCCTCTGATTAAGCCCCTGATTTTCCTTTTAAAGCAATCTATTGATTCTTAGAATTTTGCTAGAGCTCATACCATATGAGTTCTTGGCTCTTCCAACCTCGTCACAAGTGCCATATGAGCTCTTAGCTCTTGTTTTATTTAGCACTTCAAAGAGAAATTAATGCGTGCAATTAACAATAATATTATTTTCTTTCGCTCTGCTGTGTCTCAAGCAAAAATCACAATAACAATATCATATCCAAACCTGTTGCTCCAATGATAACAATAAAATGCCATAAGGTGTGTCAGAGAAATATGTAAAATTTAGGGTATTATACGTGATATATCAGTAAAACATGTTAAATAGGTAAAATCAAAATTTTACAGGGGGTCCGTAAAATTCATAAAATACCCAATTTTACCAAGACCAATTGTGCTACCATTTAAAATACTACGGCCGAAGGCATCGAGTCATGAGGTTGGTACATGTGCACAAGCCCATATTTACCAATATGCCCACTAAGCCCGATCCTAGGTGTGCAAAATGAGGGGGCGCAATGAATTATCACTGAGTAATTTTCTTCTTGATAAAAACTAGGCTGATGTGATTCGTCGTCAAAGTGTCTGTTGTGTTCTGGTGCTGCGCTGCATAGTTACAAAAAAGAGATTTTAAAACAGCACAGGAATTCCATGGCCACTTTTAGATTATCAGGTGTCTCCGAAGAATGGCAGCTGAGAGCTCAGTGTCACCTCTCTCTTTCATTATATTTGGCTCATCAATTACATTCTGTTCATTACTCCAATATCTACAAATTCTTGGATGTTTCCCCGAAAATCCCGCCAAAACAAAGCGTCAAAGCTTTAAATCCGACCTTGCCTGTGCAACCCGACCATTGTCACCATGTGAAAAAGTTTTAAGTTTTTTAAATGCATATTTTTTTCACTATGTTTTTAATTTAATCCTGATATTTCATTCGTTTGGAAATATGTAGAAGATTTGGTTTCCAATAAAACAAAGATTGTTCTTAACCCCTAGTTCATGTTTATATTATATCAGAACTTGTTACAGTTCAGTTTTCAAAAAAATATGCTTGTTTTCAAACTATAGTTTTCCCTTTCAGGAAATTAACTTTTGTTTTCTGAGTTCTGTTTTCACCTTTTAATAGGAAAATCTTCTTGCGATTGATGCAGAGTGGCCGCCCACTTTTGATAGCTTTGAAACCACTTCGGCGAGTGTACTCCAGATTGCTACAACTAGTCAAGTGTACATTCTTGATGTGATCAGCCTTCAAAAATCACTTACTGGCAAGCAAAAAGAGGACTTTTTGAATTCGTTTTACACTGAAAAATCTCTGATTATTGGCAAGTTATCATGATCAAGCTATTTTTATTTGTGTAGATTTACAGTTTTGCCATACCGCTGTTGCTGCATTTTTACGTATAGTTCGTCGCCTGAAAGCGGTTTTGCCGAATGTAACAATTTTTGGCGAAACTGAGTTGCAAACGCTATCTTGTGTAAAAAAATCTCTTTCGAATGGTCTAATTGACATTGCCGCAAGACATCTTTAACTGCCTGTATTTTGTAGTTCTCCTTTGCCGAATCGCATACTATTCAATACTATCACATATATTCAAACTCATTTTTCTCCGGTTTTTGGAAAAACAGATTCGGCAAAACCGCTTTCAGGCGACGAGTTGTGATTGCAACCCTCGTAGTTTTTTGTGTGCGATTTCTTTACGTCTATTATGGACAGAATCGAGGCAAGGTATTCCTCCCTTTTATGCTAACCTTGACATAAATCTATTTCTATTCCGATAATCGTTTATTTGGTCAGGATTGACCAGAAAGATTTTGGAATATGAACCTAATCGAAAATTGAAATTCTTATTTATGCACAAGACCTTATTAGAAAAGTTGGGGACCCTCCCTCCCCTTCAAGTTAGAAATGCCAACTACAATGAACATAAATTACAAGCAGCAATGTCAAATGAAACGAGATGATCTTCATCATCTGTAAATGCGTAATCATTATAGAGTCCCTACATTTCCCCCCCTAAATTTGCGGTGCCAGTTATAATTAAATATCTAATTTGCCGCTAGTCTGATTAAGCTTTTTAGATGATTACTGATTCTTTTTTTCTGAAAGAGTCAACAGAGAACCTTTGAGGGTATAATTTTCTCAGGAAGATCATTCCAGATTGAAGTGCAACGTCAGATGAAGCTGATTTTCAAGCAATTGGCTTGCCACCCTCAAGATAATGGAACCGAGCTGTTTGCCTGCGTGTATGTCTTGTTGGTTGAACAACTAGAGGTACAATACGAGAAAGACGTGATAGTGAAAAGATAGTGAAGGAGATGAATTTCAGTACTTGTAGAAAACAGCTATCGACGTTACATCAAATATAAACAGTTCGTGTTGACGATCTGTAGTATGGAGTTTTTCAATTCAACAAATTTCAAATTCAAATTCAACAAATTAAGTCAACTTCACTGACGTAGATCAAATCACACTAAGTGTGATTTCAGAAATAGCGCTTAATTTCAATAAAATTTCACATTTGAGGGTCTCGAACCAAGTAGCTAAAGCTCTAAAAATAATATTACAGTAGTCTGTAGAAATAAAATGTGAAAACATGTTTAGTATATACTCCAGAAAAGGTATTAGGTTCTCACTAAATGTGGCATTTAAGGATTTCTCATATTGTTATTAAGAAATCTAAGACAAATCTAAGGTTTTCAGTCTAAACTGTTCTGGAACCAACTTTTATGAAGTATTATATGAAATAGGAAAATAAAAAGAAACATTTCTTACTCTTGAGAAACATATCCCTTCTCACCTTCGAATTCCGGACGTTCTTTATGTACAGCATGCACAATAATTCCCTTTTCGGTACTTCTCACTGTTATTTCACATTCAACAAATCGTGATAGGGCAGCCAATATGCCTGAATCAGGAATATTAGCTAGCCAAATATTCAACAAATTGTGATAGGGCAGCCAATATGACAACATAATATGATATAATATGATATATCAACATAAATAGACAGTCAAATACGGACATTTGACTGTCTATTTTTAGATAAGCCTGTTTCATCATTTAAAGTAGCCAACTAGACATACCATCTGTTAACTTGTCCTATAGTGAAGGAGATGAATTTCAGTACATGTAGAAAACAGCTATCGACGTTACATCTCAAATATAAACAGTTCGCGGTTACGATCTGTAGTAAGGAGCGACCCGGCTCAATAGTAACCGAAACTATAAAAAACTGAATTTTTATAACAATAGTTACATCAAAAGAATT
The DNA here is from genome assembly GCF_032884065.1 of Artemia franciscana. Taxonomy (NCBI): domain Eukaryota; kingdom Metazoa; phylum Arthropoda; class Branchiopoda; order Anostraca; family Artemiidae; genus Artemia; species Artemia franciscana. Next base: position 65,934,649 of record NC_088863.1, on the reverse strand, counting down.
GTATTTTAATGCTGATTGTAAATATATAAGTTTCATCAAGTTTAGACTTACCCATTCAAAGTTACGAGCCTGAAAAATTTGCCTTATTTTAGAAAATAGGGGGAAACAACCCTTAAAAGTCATAGAATCTTATCAAAAATCACACCATCATATTCAGCGTATCAGAAAACCCTATAGTAGAAGTTTCAAGCTCCTATCTACAAAAATGTGGAATTTTGTATTTTTTGCCACCAGATAGATCACGGATGCGTGTTTATTTTTCTATTTTTTTCAGGGGTGATCGTATTGACCAAGTGGTCCTAGAATGTCGTGAGAGGGGTCATTCTAACGGAAATTAAAAGTTCTAGTACCCTTTTTAAGTGACCAAAAAAATTGGAGGGCACCTAGGCCCCCTCCCACGCTCATTTTTTCCCAAAGTCACCGGATCAAAATTCTGAGATAGCCATTATATTGAGCATAGTCGAATTTTTCTTAAAGAACAATGAAAAAGTAAACGTGAAAAGTTTTTTCAACTGAAAGTAGGGAGTAGCATTAAAACTTAAAACGAACAGAAATTATTACCCATATGAGGGGTTCACCTCCTCCTAATACCTTGCTCTTTACGCTAAAGTAATTCTATTAATTTCAACTATTTATTCTACGGCCTTGGTGATTCAGGGGTCATATTCAAAGAACTAGGACAAAATTTAAGCTTTAGTGTGAAGAGCGTGGTATTAACGAGAGGGTGAATCTCCATATACGTAACAAAAACGTACGAATTTAGAAGTTCGTTACGTAAGTTAATTCGTAAGTTACATATATTTTCAATAATAAAAACGTTCGTAAAAAATTAAAAGTTCTAGTTGCCTTTTTAAATAACCAAAAAATTGGAGGGTAACTAAGCCTACTTCCACGCTCCTTTTTTCTCAAAAAATAGTATAACCAAAACTATGTAAATGTCATTTAGCCGTAAAAATAAATTAATATGCAAATTTCGTTTTAATTATTTATGTGCGGAGAGCCAAAATGAAAACATGTATTAATTCAAAAATGATCAGAAATTAAATATAAAAAAACAAGTTTTTTTTAACTGAAAGTAAGAAGCGATATTAAAACTTAAAACGAACAGAAATTACTCCGTATATGAAAGGGGCTGTTCCCCCCCCCCCTCAACGCCCCACTCTTTACGCTAAAGTTTTAGATTTTTTTAAAAAGTAGAGTTGAGAGAAAGAGTCAAACTTTAGCGTAAAGAGCGGAACGTTGAGGGGGGAACTTCTTATACTATCAGTGCTGCAGGCTGCTGCTGCAACATTTCTGCTGAATAAAGTAAATATCATCTGATTTTCTAAACTAATGGGAATTATTATTCTTTTGATATAATGGTCCTTGAATCCTGTCCTTCAACCTTGAAAGCAGATTTATTACCAATCATTAAAGCGATTATGTCTTAACTACTTAATTCTTTGAATTATAACTGAATATTTTATTATATTTCACTTTTTGTACTTGATTATTTTTTTTTTTTTTTTTAGGCTTCAGCTTTTCTGAAGATTTAAACAAGCTTGAAAAATTATTTCCTGGTATAAAAGAGAAACAAGGCAGCAGTTCTAACTTACTGGATCTGCTGAAACTCTGGGGGCTTATAAAGAAAAACAAGCCCGAAGTTTTGCCGTATAAGGGTAAGTAAAATACTGGTTTTATATATCAGAATTAAAACCAAATTTCTCATGTTTTTAGTAAATCATTAAAAATTAACTAAGGTTTAAGGCATATCTGATTTCAAGAGCCCAAGCAATCCGGAGTATATAAAGTTTTAACTTAGTACTCAATCGACGGATATTTAGTGAAGTCTTTTCTCTAATACATACATTTGCAAAGGCGTAATTTACACCTCTAATTAAAACTATATTAATATTATAACTAACACCATATAATTATAATTAAGAGAAAATATTATAATTATAAATAACCAAATAATTAACTCAATGTGAATATGCAGTGAAAGAAACTTATGGGACTACGAGTCCAATTAGCTCGAGTAGTGAAAACCCCAGAGGTAAATACTATCACTTGTTGATGTGCTAGCCTCAGAAGGCTTGCTGCTGTGATTAGTTTTTATTCTAATTATTATGTATATGAAAAATGACCTATTCTAAATATGAAACAAACTTTGAGGTTTTTACTATGGTTTTAAAGGACTTTATTGTTAAATCAAAAATAGAAGAAACGATTCTTCTTTGAAATTAATTTTTTAAACTTTTTCTATAAAATATGTTTTTCAAAGAAAAGTAAAGAACATCATTAAGCCAAGAATGAGCAAAAGTAAACTCAAATTATCTTCCAATCATAAAACTACCACAAATCACTATCAATAAATAAATGAAACTCAAAACGAACAGAAATTACAATAAATAGCCGAGTCATTTAACATGTGTAGGACTGATAACCCCTATGCCTTCTCAAGACCAGAACACAATTTGAGCTTTACTGGAAACAAAATACGCTTGAAATATTTTCACCTTTCTTGCTTTCATAAGTAAAAAATTATCAAAACTTTTGAGGAACAAATATCAGTATATGTCGATAAAACTGACAATCCACGGTCATTTGTTTTTGTTGTTGTGTTTTTTTTTTTTTCAGTAAAGTGCAAATTGTGTTCTGGTCTTGAGAAGGCCTAGGGGCTATTAGCCCTACTCATGTTTATTTTTGCTCGTTTTGAGTTCGACTCCGCTATTTATTGTAATTCTTGTTCGTTTTTAGTTTCATTTATTTGGTGATAGTGATTCGTGGTAGTTTTACGATTGGAAGATTGTTTGACTTTATTTTTGCTCATTTTGGGCTTAATGGAACTCTTTACTGTTCTTTGAATACTTGGTTTGTGGAAAAAGTGTAATGTCGGTTCGTTGTTTATTGACATAGTCTTTTTCATTGAAAAAGTAATAATTTATATTTTTTTTTGTGTTTTGTTCTATGAGAATCCATAGTATGGTGCCATAGCATGTTGGAGGAACTTTTTCACAAATTTTTCAATCCTGACACAAAAGCATTTCTTGATTTAATTTTATAGCTTCTGGAGTTGACCTGAAAAATAAAACTTAGCATAACTACCAAAAGATTCTATCTCTGCTCTTTGACAACTTGGATACACTTATACTCTTTTTATTTAATTTAAATGCTTCTGAACTTTACCTGAAGGAGTTTTTTTTTTGACTTGCACTAATATTCAAAGATACATGATGAATTTTGTGGCACGGTATTTGAAGTTTTGTATACAGTAATTTTCGACGAATAAAAATAATTCTAATTTTGATAATTGATTCTGTTAGAAATACATAGCTGTTAAGATATTTCAAATATTCTGCAGGGGTTCTGTAATGCTACAGCCATTTAGGCCCATATATGTTGTAAATTAAAAATAGGATTTGAGGAAGACTGATCAAAAAATAAATGTTTCTGTTCAACATTGATCGCGTCGGCCTTCTCTGTGCGACGCCAGGGACTAGTGGTAATTGTAGTAGCAGTGGTAGCATACAACTATTCCTTTTTTGATCATGTCCCTTATCATTTCCTGAAAGTTCCAAATTGATTTACCTAGTCATTCATGAGTTTACGCCCTTTTGACAATCCGTAAACACATACCATATTTTGATTTAGTTCAACACTCCCCTCAATACTACTACCTTATATCACTCAGCTTGCTCTAAATGATGATAATCAATTTGGTTTTAGATCTGGGCTGGGCTGTCAGCATGCTCACCGTGCTTTGACTTCTTTATTAGAAGATGCCCATCGCACTCGCCGCGTACTCCATTTCGCAACCCTCGACTTGTCTAAATTATTTGACAGTGTTTGTCATACTCAAGTATGGACAGCATTATTCCAGAGAAGAGTAAATCTGTCGGTAATTCACGTGCTTCGTTTTGGTACTCCTATTCTTACCTTCGCCTTAAGTCATTAGATAATTCTTATTTTGGTATTGTCCCTGTTCGTTGTGCTGTAAGACAAGGGGGAGTTCTTTCGCCGTATATTTTTAATCTTGTATTGAAAAATGTATTATCAAAAATATCGACTACATGCCTACTAGGACCATCTGATATCTCATGTCTGGCTTATGCGGATGACCTTCTTCTGATTAGTCAAACTGAGTTTGGTTATGCCCGTCCAGTGAAGTCAGTTACTTTTGCTTTCCGCGATATCGGCCTGTACCTAAATATTGACAAATGCGAGTTTCTTGTTTTCAACGGTAATAACTGTTCAGAATCACTATACTGCGGTGGTTTTAGTATTCTTCGTGTTAACTCGTTTTGTTGGCTTGGTATAACAGTTTGCGATTCTATGAATGCTCTCCGGTCTCTTGCTGTCAAAGATGTTAGTGATAAGCTGTGGCTCGGTTACTCTAAGATTGTAGCAAATCGTGGAAACTATAGGGGAAGAGCGCTAACTCGGCTTTATTCAAATTTTTGTGATCATTCTGTACTCTTCTGTTCTGGTATTAGGCCACTTCTGTTGACTGGTGGTCTAAAACGTATTCGCATAAATTATTACCGGTACTGCAAATTTCTTTCATATCTACCTCGTTCTTACCGGAATGCAAAACTGGTTAAAAAGTATTGTGCGACAGATATTACTGGTGCTTTCGAAAAATTATCTGCCAAGCTAGCTATTGAAGCGCTTTATAGGCTAGGATGTTTTCATCGCCTTATCCATCTTTTTTCTGTATGCGATTAAATTTGTTTCTTGTTTTAATTTTGCTGTTTTTCTTTTGTATTTTACTCCACTTAACCGTTGTTTTGTGAAGTGGGGGATAAATAAATTATTATTGTTTTTTTGATTATTAATATTCTGAAAAGCTCACTTAAAAACAATTCCGAAATTGTAATCTGAAATTTTTGAGATATTTATTTTCTATTGTTTTATTACTTCAAAATAGTTTCTATCATACTGAAATATTTTCTATTATTTTCTTTTTATCGAAATATTTTCTAATGTTTTATTATAACGGATTTATAATCATTTTCGGATAACTAAAGAAATTTCCAAACCATAGCAGACTCAGTAGCTGTTGCTAAATTTGAATTTGCGTATAGACAAAATAGATGTAAAAAATCCCTACAGCAATTTTCGCCTTACAACAATTACAGACATTACAGTAACTTTCTCCTTACAGCAATTACAGACATGACAGGAATTTTCTCATTACAGAAATTACAGACATTACAGGAATTTTTTCTTTACTGCAATTACAGACAATACAGGAATCTTCGCATTACAGGAATTACGGACATTACAGCAATTTTCTCCTTATGAAACGTTGAACATATTGATGTTTCGATAAAGAGGACTTCGTTTGATATTATTCGTAACCTACAAACTCTACTGGTGAGTCCTGCCCAAAACAGGATAAACAGTCTTTATCTGAGGGAAGGGGAGAAGATGAAGATTTTTGTTCATATAAAGCGATAATTCCAGTTAATTACCAGGAAACATCTCTACTGAAATCACAAGAATTTACATGAAAACTACAGATCATCATTTCATCTTGGGAAAATAGACTTTTAAGACAAGCAAATTCGATGGATAGCCAGCACTCTTACCTTTTCGTATTTTTATTAAAAAAGGAAACATAATTGATACAGTTGATAATGACTATATATTATGAAAAGGGTAGCTTTAAGATTATTGACCAGAGTGAGACTTTCGTTTTCCTGAAAGCATTTCAACTGCAATGAGTGTGATCATTGATAGTTGTTAGTATTTCATGTACTAATTACCTTTCAAAGCATGTGAATTAAAGTCTTTAATTTTGGATTTAGTTAAATGCAACTCGAAAAGCCTTTTTCAAGCATTGGGATAGATAAACCTAAAGATAACATTTCATACAGTACTTGTAATGGAGCATTCATTTTAAGTATTGAAAGAAAATAAATTTGAACTCTGATGCTAAAAAGCAGGGGTTTATACGAGTGGTAAGTCACCTGGAAATGTTGTCTGTACGTTTAAATTTTAACACTCTTTTCGCTAGGGTTCAAACTCCTTATATACGACTAGCTTACATTACATACCATTATATCCCTTTTTCCATACGAATATCGGTCGTTCCTCTCGTAAGAAATTTTTTTACATTACATACCATTACATCCGCTCTTTTACATCCGCTCTTTACGCTAAAGTTTGACTCTTTCTCTCAACTCTACTTTTTAAAAAAATTTAAAACTTTAGCGTAAAGAGTGGGGCGTTGAGGGGGGAACAGCCCCTTTCATATACGGAGTAATTTCTGTTCGTCTTAAGTTTTAATATCGCTTCTTACTTTCAGTTAAAAAAAACTTGTTTTTTTTATATTTACATTACATACCATTATACCTCTTTTCTTGTACGAAGGTCGATTGTTCCTCTCGTAAGAACATTTTTTATTAATGCAAGAAAACAGAAAATATTCGGCAACAAACATGATATATCCCCCTCTCCAGATAAGTGCCTTGCCGAAAAAACAAAACTACACACAATTCCGGCTTGGACCATAGACATCAACTGCATTTGGACGTAAAAAAAAAAAAAAAAAAAAAAAACGATATGAATAGTTTTTAAATTTGTCTTAAAGGCACCAAACGAATAATACTTCTAGACAGCAAAGGCGTTTCATACTTGAACAGCAAAAGTCATCTACGATGGACGAAAATAAGTGAGAAACAGATCAAAAAGAAGACTAACAAAAGAATCAAAATAGACGACAAATAATAAGTAAAAGTTTCAAAATAAACTAGCCAGCTTGTCAAAATATAATAAAGGGTACTCCTTATGAGTATAGTGCTTTTTGCTCTGGTAGAAATCATAGCATATTAGGTATAAACAGGGCCGTATCCAGGATTTTTACAAAAGGATTTTGTTGGAGAGGGAGGTTTACAAAAAAAAACTTATAAAAAACGCATCGACAATTTGTTTATATTATTTTTGCCGCTTTTTTACGAGCCGCAAAAATATTTCGGGGGTTCAAACCACCTAACGTTCATAAAACCGCTAAGTTTTCATCTTAGTGTTCAAGGTAGACGGACAAGCAGCAAGGAGTTTAAAATATGGTCTGACTGGTTGACTGAATGGAATATGAATATTAACAAAATTTATGTAGAATGATTAGAGACAAGAGTCGGTCTAGTTTTAAGGGTCACGGGAACATCACTGTGTAATTGAAGAAAAACGAAAGACTGGATTCAAATCAAGCCACGGCTGATTAACGTAATTATTTGTTTCAGGGATAAGGTTCCTTGCTTTGTCATATGTTCTAGAGTTGTATCAGAAGGAAAGGAAATGTTGGAACACATATAGTGCGGCAATAAGTGACATAAGTCTGAATTAAATAGTGAAAGATGATTTTTAGAATCGACCCAGGAAAAATATGTCTAAGCCTTCTAAGAATTCTAAGGCTCCTTGATATCTTCATTTTAATTGGTAAATATGATGTCATCAAAAAGAATACCCAGGAACCGGACATAACGTTCAATGGATGTACTGAGAGATTATTGAAACGGCGAGTCGACGCCCTATGTGCCAGTAATGACTCAGGAGGATCTTCTGCTTCTTCTCCTACTACTGAGATAATTCCTTGAAAGATGAGCTTCCCAAAGTTGGAGACAAGCCTGCGAAATTTCCGAAAAAATCAGAAAGCTTGACTGAAACTACATATTTTCCAGGCAGTTAGCATCGAACCGCAGAACTACTCTCTTAAACATTGCAATCAAGTTATTTTGGATCTTAGACTTCGTTCTGACAGCAGCGCCAAGGGTACTGGCGTCAGCGAAGCAACTAGAAGGTTACTAGTTAATGGAAATATCTACATTTGTGGGCATGGAGAGATTTGGGGTGACAGGGACGATAAGAATCTGTTTGGTTTTAGTTCATAACCTTTGATAAAACAAAAAATGATCCACGGAAATACCCCCCCCCCCAGACAAATAAGAATCAGACCAAGTGATAGCCTTCCCTCTTATACCATAATGGTATAATTTAAAGAGTAGAATTGTGTGGCTTAACGAATCAAAAGCTTTTTGGACGTCAAAAATATGGCGTCAGGAATAAGACCAGATTCAAGAGCCAAATTTAAAAATTTTTACAGAGAAGCACAAGCATGCTCAGTTGAGTGCTTTACTTGGAAGGACAACTAAAATTCTTTAAAAAAAACTTTTTTTTGGATTTGCTTAACCTAGGAAACATACTCTTTCCAAAATTTTTTGCTAAATACAGACGCTAAGATATTGGTCGATAATTAGCTGGGCCACTCCGAGGTCCGCCTTTATATAAACAACCGTTCGAGCTCACTTAAATGAAATAGGAGAAATTTCAATCTTCAAAATTTACAAGTCTCATCACGGGACAAATAATTGATGAAAGAATGGGTTTTCCCCCTTGGTGATGTACAATATGACTAGGCTGAACCTTATAACTCATTGACGAGTCTACTTTTCTCATACTGAGAGACAAACTTCAGGGCCAAGGATTTCAAGCAAAATAATTGAAGAAAAAATGGGTTTTGCCCCCTTAGTGGTATACAATCTGACTAGGCTGAACCTTATAACCCATTGATAAGTCCACTTTTCTCATCATGAGAGACTGGCTCCAGGACCATGGATTTCAAGCAATTTAGACCAAGATATGATTCTAAATCAAGCATAGAAAGTTACTGAAGAAGCTTTGCGGGAGCTTAGTGAAGAAACAATGGTTTTTCCATTCTAAAGTGTTGTTGCTTATGTTCCTCGAACATTAACTTCACTTCAAGCAACTGAACCATCAACCATCAAACTTAGAGAAAAACAAAAAGTTGGAGACAAAAGTCTTAGGACTTTCCGAAAATAAGTCTTAGGACCAAAGTCCAAAAGTCTTAGGAGTTTGGCAATTCTCCAAGTGAGCACCTCAAAATGAGGTGCTCACTATATACAGAAAAGACATGAAAACAGTCCCATGGATCATTTACTACTACAAAATTCTGCTCCAAATTTTGAATCCTGACCTACTTAATTATTTAAAATACTAAAAGCTATTCGTTGTTTTGAAGCTCAACAAGGCGATCTTGCAGAAATCCCTTTAACCTGAAATAGGAAAGTTGTGTCACTTACCATCATGATGAACTAAATAAATATAGTACCTACCCCTGTTTTGAATCCTTGAAATAAAGTTATGTTTTTTGACCCTCAGAAAAGATATGGTTAAATGTTTTCTCCTTTGTTCTGGAAAAGAAGGCCAAAGCAAATTAGATTTAATTTTCTTCTATTTTAGATCTTCCAGCTGAGCAAGATGTTAGACGCAAAGGGGGCCTTAGTGAACTGGTTAGACAATGCTTTGATGTTACCTTGGATAAAAGAGAGCAACTTTCTAATTGGAGCCGAAGACCTTTGACAAATGCACAAGTCCTTTATGCGGGTATTTTTTTTTCCTGTATTTGTTTATAGAAAGAGGAGGGGTAGTCTTATTATTATTTAAAGGAGAGACAGAGCTGCAAGATCGATAGGCGTCTGATAAGTTTCAGTTTTTTTTTTGTCCCTTATTCTATGCTTTATTGCTAGTAAGGTATTTATGGATATCCAAAGAAACGTCAGGTGTGTGTGATTTTGTGTCTCCATTTTCTTTTGTGTACTGGCAACATAGCTACTCCATTTTGATTCGTGAAAGCTTGTATAAAAATATTATGGTACTATCTATAAGGATAAAACATAAAGGTCGTGTCTATAGTCGTGTCTATAGTTGTGTCTATAGTTTTTAAGAAAAACTATAATATAAATAAATATATATTTGTAAAATATAAAATGTAAATAAAAATCTCTAAATTATCTAAAACATAAAGAAAACAAACTAAAACCAGTAAATGTGATCATGCTAATATTTAAATATAAAAGCAAAATCGAAATATAATAGTAACTACGTACACTTGAAAAGTTTGCTTTCCAGTATTGTAATAAGATATTGTTGGAAAATAATAGGTATTATGGTTGCAGTAGCAGCTGTAACCTAGTAAAAAACAAACTCCAGCTCATAGTAACCGAAGATTAAAAATGAGTTTGTCAGAAAAAAAATGTTCTGGGGGGAAGAATTGTCATTTGAAGCTGATTCACCAATGGCAACTGTGATTTCGTCTAATCGTAATATTAATAGTCTATTGCAAAACTAATTTTTTCGGAGTTTTGTTAAATAGCCTGAAATTCTTCAAAAATTGTTTCTTATCGAAGTGAAAGATTGGAGTCACTATGATCGAAAATCCTAAGTAAAAGAATTACGCTTCCTCATCTTCAACAACAATGAAAATACCTTTTTCGCTCAAAAAAGCAGTGATTCAGACAATACAAAATAGAAAATAGAATTACAATACACTAATTCCCCCTCGAAAGGCTCCATGGCCAGGGATACAAGGGGGACTAGTCACAACTACAATATAAGCTATATATATATATATATAAGGGGGATACAATATAAGCAACAACTACAAAAAAAGAAGAGAAAAATAGAAAATACCTGAACATAGAGAACATACCTTAGGCCTGGGAGTCAAAGCGCAGAGAAAGCATACATCGTGAACAGTACTCAGGGGACATCAACTCCTCAGAGGAAAAATAGTTATTCTATTTGATTCTTTATTAAATGATCCTTAAGATTTTTATTTCACACAATATAAACAAACACAAATAATTGAATAAAGCCAACAGGGAGCTGAGCTCGAAAAGAAGGTTATCTATTATTTCCTTAATTTCAAATTCACTAAAAATACGGATAAAAAGAAAATAGACCAAAAACATCATAACATAGAGCATGAGAGGGACAAAAAAGGCTAACCTAGTATAGCAAATTCCAAATATAATACTAAAAAAGAATTATAAAGTAAAATCACCCCGCCATCAAAGGTTAATAATATATTCTACTATTTTTTTGGCTTAAAAGTGATCGGCTGTTAAGATTTTTAAATTTAGTGTTTAATTTACGCCTTTTTGCTGTAAAGGGGTTCTGAATCTTATTGAAAACTTATTTTTTTCACAATTCACCGAGGGGATTCTGTACGCTCCAAAACGAGCCGACGAAAAACTGAATGAGCGAAAGGGGGTGATAAGAATATGTGATTCATAAAGTAATTCACCAAAGACTGAATATCATAATGCCAGAGCGATAATTGAACATTTTTAAGTTTATTAATAGTTAAATTATGAAGAAATGTAAATAAATTTACTGTTTTAGAAAAACTTTGAAGTCATTTAGGACAATGAAGGAAATTACTAAGAATTCTTGTAGCTTTATTCTACATTAACTGGAGAGGTTTGAAATGACTAGGAAATTTATTTAAGTAAATAATGGGATTGTACTTTAAGTATGATTCTATTGAAGAATGATAACGATTTCTGATAATTGAAAAAGGAAAATTATACTTTAATCGATGTTAACATTCTAAATTTTGAACTAATTTTATATAATTGGTCAAAATGACTGCGGAATAATAAAAACTCATCAAGAATGATTCCCAAATAACTATATGTTTTAATCCTTCTAATTCTACTCCCAAAAGCAAGGGATGTTCATTTTTTCTATTTAATATTGATTCAGAGAAAAGGTTTTAGCAAAGAAATTCATCTAGGAGAACGAAAGAGTGGAATTTGAAACTTAAATGTGCAGGAATAAAGTAAGGTAAAAATTTACGTTTAGAATGAACTCCTGCTAGGTTATCTATCTTTAAGGGGAGGGTGTACGAAGGAACCTCCATAAGTTTCACTTTTGGATTCAGTTCAGCTTAAACGCACATATTTTAAAGCAAAGACAGTTAAATGATAGTATTTACTGCAAATTGGAAATTTTCTGTCTATTTGACATCACTCATAATTTTCAAGTGAAAGTCTTTTCTTGTCTTTTTTTCAAAAAAGACATTAACACATTTAATGCTAATCAAAAATTTTCTATGCTCTTCTGGCTAGTGACCCCACACGAACGTCACATTATGTTAAAAGGAAGAAAAAAAGTGAAAGGGGATAAAAAAGGAAGATGAATAAAAAAAGGAAGTAAGGAAATTTGATTTCCTAATCTATAAAGTAAACTGTAGACTAGGATTTCAAAGAAATTAAAACTAGGTAGTTTGTATGTTCTTTGCTTCGTGATAACGAACTGTAATTAAGGAGTGATACGGCTCAATAGTAATCGAAACTTAAAAAAAACAGAATTTAAATATCAATAACTATGCAAAAGAATTGGCTTATTATGTTGATTTCAAATACTTAGATTCATTAAGCTTAGTGTTATTTATAAAAGCCTGAAAAAATTTGCCTGATTTGAAAAAAAAGGGGGGGGGGGAACACCCCGGAAAAGTAAAAGAATCTTAATGAAAATCACACAGGTGTTTGAAAAATAAACAGAAATCAAATAAAAAGTAAAATCTTTCTGAACAGAAAGTAAGGAGCAACAATAAAACTCAAAACCAACAGAAATTTTACTGTATATGCGGGGGTTGCCCCGTCCTCAAGACCTTGCTCTTTATGTTAAAGTTTGACTGTTGGTCCCAATTTTTTAAGTAGGCCTACGACTCCTGAAACACAAGTGCCATTTAATTAGAATTGGGAACTTTTTTGAAAGGTGCTAAAAACTGTAGCGTGAAGAGCAAGGTATTTAGGAGGAGGGCAACTACTACACATACGGAATAATCTATGTTCGTTTTGAGGTTTAATGTTAATCCATACTTTTAGTTGAAAAAAAACTTCGTGTTTTTTATTTAATTAATAAAAATAAAATGAAATTAGGCATCTTCATCAGATATTGCAGGATGGGGTTTGATTGTCTTCTGTGTCATTGACGAGTACATAATTTTTTGGTAAACAATTTTTTTTTTCTTTTCTCTTTGTTTAAAAAATTAAAAGCTATACATAAAGCTAGAAAATGAATGCATAAATTATATTTGGAGCTCGTAATATAAAATTGGATTAAAAGATCTTTAGGCTTTTAAGTGCTTAAATTATTACTTATACAAAATTACGAAATACAAATTTATCGAAACAACTGATTTCAAATAAATCCTCCCGCAAACCCTGCGAGCCATCTAAAAATTTTGATTCCATTGAAACAATCGAGAAAAATAAGTTAGTTGCTGGATATTTATGCACTAAATTCAAAAACATTAATAAACAAAGAAAAAAAAAGAATTTTGTCATTAAATTCGTGTATAAAGATATTTGTTATAACGAAAAATTTCCGTTATTAAAAGAAAAAAGGAAAAAGTAAATATAGTCTTAGGCTCACAACTTTTTGTTTGTGATTGTATCCCCCTATCGACCGTTTCATGTACAATTTTAGCATAAGAAATCTATCTTCTTGTTCGGTTTTTTTCTTCTTTTTTATTAAGCTTAAACTTCCCATACTTGGCATGACTCCTCATATAAACAAGGTGTAGTTGGCCCTTCGGCTTACGGTCTACTTTATCTTCTCTCCAGAGACGTCAAACTCGGTTTTGAAGAGTGTTAGCAGGGCTTCCACTTCTCATGTTTTCCCATGAGATCTCATGTTTTCGGAAGATTTCTCATGCGAAAAAAATGTGTCTCATGTTCTCAAGTTTTTCTCATGTTTTTAGAGGTTTTCTCATGTTTTTAGAGATATTCAGGTTTTTTTCTCATATTTACCTTCATTCGACATAATCTCCCGATTTCTGTTGATTTGAGCTCTGTCCAACTTGACGTTTATGATCTTTTGCAATTTTCTGGCAAACTGCAAAATATGTCTTCATTGCCTGTAGGGAATTTCATTGTCGGCAGCTTGTCCCGTGACTCACCATTGTTGTTTTCAAAAAAGGGTTGATTTGATTCTCAATTTATAACTTCATCTGAGCTGATTAGATCAGGTTCACTGGATAATTTGTGTACAATAAGGACGTTCTTTGCCTTACGCGAAAGGATTTTTTTAAGGGTTACACGTGTGCAACCCAAGAAGTAGGTCACTGACCTCTCCTAGGGGGTAGGCGGCTTTTATACTTCTATTATTTATTTCCTTACCAAAATAACATGTTTTAACTTGAAACCAGTTCTTAACCTGTTGCCAGTTCAAAAATTCTATAGTACAAATTTGAATACACTATTCTCACGGATCTTATAGATATTCGGTATTTGCCAGACTAATAGCCTAGTCTATATCAAAATAACGATTTCGAGTGCCGGTAAAATCGGCTTCACAATATAGGAGGATGGCTTTTAAGATGTGAGCCAAAGCCAGCCATATCAAATCTGTTTTCAAAGTGCCGATGTGTTTAAATTTTATGTCGCTGTGTTCAAAGTGTATTATTTTACTTTTCTAAGTGTGTTATTTTGTTCTGTTTTGGGGAGACCGGAAATCGCGAAAAACGGATAGAATGGAGAAATCGATGCATCAAGAACCCGATCAAACTGACTTGTAAATAAAACTTTACTCGGTCCGAAAGTCGTGGGGGAGTGGAGGAAGGGAGAATCCGGAATATTTAGGCATGCATAAATTTGGAACGGGTGACCGGGGGGTACAGCCCCCCCCCCTCATCTTTTTCCAGAATTCCCCAAAATTCCGGAAACCTGAAAGTTCAAAAGCCCCCTTTTTCCGGATTATTTTGATATACTTTCGGACCGGTTCGTATTCCAGATGACAGGAAGAAGACATCAAAGAATAATCTGGAAGCCCAGACTCCGGAAGTTCCGGGAGGTTAAGACCGGACTTATTTTCGATTCTACTTTGTTCTGTCTCTCTATTACTGACATTTTTATCGCCAATACAAGTTGTATTGGTGGTATTATACAACTGGTATGTAAGACAAAAAAGCATTTTTTTTTCCCTATATATGTTTTTATATTCGCTGGTGACTTCTTTAACCCATTTTCGGGCTCATTAGTGGCTAGTTTTTCCTCATCATTGTAGACTCCCCAAAACTTGTTCGGAAGTCAAGTTGTAGTAAGAAGTAAGTGGGATGTGGTAAATAGATGAGACCAAGAATCTCCCTTGTAGGTGCAACACCAAACCAGCACCAAACCCCTGTGAGTAAAAACTAGACACTACTAGGAGCGCAGAATACGTGCTGAAAGCTGAGTTTAAATAGAAATGAGTGATATAGTGATCTGCTGCCAAATTTGGGTTTCGTTTGAACACTGAATTCAAAATATAAACAAAAGAAAATTCTCATGGAAAATCTAATGTTTTTCAAGTTTCAACGTTCTCATGTTTTCTCATGTTTTTTGGCTATGATAATATATTTTTGACCATTTCGAAGTGGAAGCCCTGAGTGTTAGGTACATCCCTAAAACTTCATAAATGTTATAATTTTTCCGTTGATTTAAATAAATTTTCATGCAGCACACTTAATTAATCATGTAACAAATTTGGTCCGCTCCCGAAATAATTCTTTTAAGCATATCCATCGTATGTCCAACGTTTATTTAGGCTTTTAGAAATATGAATATTTCGTCTACCTTTTGTAGTTATCTTCGTTTAATAATTCCATGGTGATACTTGAAATTCAATGAATATTAGGTTTACAGAACTATTTAACCCATGATTCAATTTCAGTATTATTTTGATAATTAGCTTCTATTATTATTATAAGTTTACGCTATTAAAAGTTTCTATTATCTAGGAAGCTTATATTATTATAATAGAGTTATTATTTAACGGTTTCTCAGGTAGACTGAACCATTGGTAGTAATATGATATTTTTAATAAGGGTTTTCAAACACCAAATTCAGTGGGAATAAGGATAGATAGTATCCTAGCATAGGCAAATTTAGTGTAAGAATAGAAAATAGTAACGGATATAGACTTGTGCCATTTTGTAGATATAAAATTTAGTTATAACCAATACAGTTTTTGGTAAAACAAAATGGTTCATAGATACGTTATTGTAAACAAATACTGCAAGGATCGATACAAGATGGTAGGATGTTTGGGAGTGCTGTTATGAATATTAAAAATAAAGACCAGCATTTAGTATTGTCTGCGGTTAATCTAAAGCTGAAATGGAGGAAGCATAACTATCCCCCGGGAATTTATGACGTTGGTAGACTCCAGTAGGAGAATTTGAGAAAAAAAAAATCAAGAACAATTTGATACTGAACTGGAAAGTCTTATCATTTGGCAATGTAGAAAATAGATGAAATGATTTTAGGAAAATAGTTTGAGATGTAGTAGGTGGTGTCTTTGGAAAACACTGCCAGGAAGCATTAGTAAAAATGAAAAGGGGCTAGAGGAGAAGGGAATTTGCACAAGAAGTACTTGGGTGATAGATCATATGAGAATAAGTTGAATGTAAGGAAAGTGGAGTAAGTATTACAGCATGAATTAAGGAGGAGTTAATTGGAGGCTGTGTAAAGTTCCTGAAGATCCAGATGATGCAGTCAGACGATAAATAGTAAAATATTGCACGGGATTGTTAAACCACAGAGAGGGAACTGTCAAACTGGACTTAGGACAACAAAGAGAGAAAAGTCAATGCAAGAAACAAACAAGTGGGACTACGGCCAGTAGAGAGGAAAAGCAAAACAACGCAGATATTTTCCCAATACAAAACGAGACGTTTCTTCAAAGCCGGGTTTGTCAGCTCTGGAGTGAAGGTAAAGAAGACCATGAGCCGAAGGGCCAACTTTCCCTGGGCGAACGCAGAAGCTGATTTGCTCTGCTGTATATCTAGCAAGCAAAATTTGTTAATTATGTTGAGCCATGTATAAGTATGGAAGATTAAGCTTAAAAAAACAAACAAAATAGCAACAGGAAGACAGGTTCCTATTACTAGAATTATAGATAGATATTTACACAGTCACGCAGTGGAGGGATCTAAGAGCAACCAAAAAGTTGTAACGCAAAACTATGTTTAGTTTCTTTCTTTCCTTTTTTAACAACCCAAATTTTTTCTTTATAACGAATATTCTTTATAAACGAATTTGATAATGAAGTTCTTTTATTTATATAAGTTTCGAATTTAGTATCTTTTGTCTTTTCTTTCCTTTTTCTCATCTCACAAGTTAGCAAGTACTAGCCAAGAAGATAGTCAAAATAAATTGAATGTGTCACACACATGTAATGTTCACTTAAAATTATTTAACTGGCTCGTGAAATAAGATGTTATCCGACTGAGAGCAGTGAATGAACTGAGCATGAGCCGGATATTATCTTGAATATTTAGTCGGGTTTGGGAATCTATGAACAAAAAAAGTAGGCTGTTTGACATTAGCAATTGAAGAGGTACTTCAAGCTAAAAGTGACATCGTCAAAATTAGGACTCAAGCACTCTCAAAGATGTCTTAAGGTATATTCTAATATACCCGGGTGTGTTGGCTCCATTCTTTGATGTGGTCTCAGTAAAATATAGAATGTTACACGATTCTTTATGGCCTCTATTCTGTAATTAAAAATTGGGATAGAATTTATTTTGTTGATTAGTAGCTTACTTCGTTATGTTTAAGGATCTTAATTTAGGGGTCTTTTCTTTTCATTCTAGAACTGATGAAACAGATCACCTTTTTCAAGCCAAAATGATTGTCATTCAACAAAAATTTTTCACAAAAATGCTTCATTTTAAACGCGAGATAAAGCCTGACTCTAATCGCTGATCGAAGTCACTTTATCTTATTAATAGGACACTGCTTGATAACTAAACGAATGACAATTGGACATTCAGATCTATATTACACATACATGACACACACACATACTAGATAGTAGTTATTCGGATAAGTTTACACTCAGGTAATTATATTAGGGGATTTTATTGTTCAGGTAGGCACAATCCTAGCCTAGGTAAATTTGGTGTAGGAAAAGAAAACAGCAATGGTTATAGACCGCTGCAATTTTATAGGTATAACAATCCAGTTGTAGCCAATACGGTTTTCGGTGAAAAAAATTAATTGGCCCATAGACCTTAGATCCTCCAGAGCCAGGAGTGGCGCATAGGGCGTCTACAAAACCTCGCCAGATGTCTCAGAGCTGAGCTGAGTCCTCCCACTGTGGTTGAAGAGACATCTCCGCATTACTCAGGTCTCGGTACTGTCGTCGTAAGGTGTGTCTTGGTCGACCTCTTTTTCGCCTCCCCTCGGGGCGCCACTCATATACTGTATTGGGGAGTCGATACTCTGGCATACGGAGGACGTGGCCAAGGTATGTCCATCTCCTACGTTTCAGAAAGTCTTCTATGTTGGTGACCTTGTTCAAGATGTTCAGGATTCTCCTAAGGCACACGTTTTGAAGGCTAGGAAAGGTTTCTCCAGTTGGGTGTTTAGTTACCAGCATTCACTAGCATAGAGGCGGATGGATATCACATTGTTATTCAGGAGGCAGAGCTTCAAGCGCATAGGGTATTTACAAATGAGCCAGACTCGTTTCAACTTGCTAAAAGCTGATGTCGCTTGTCCAATTTTTCTCTTGATTTCGGTGGCTGTTTCATCATCGTATTCAATCCAACTCCCTAGATACTTAATTTCGGTGACCTGCTCAATGGTTTTATCTTTGCATTGTAATATCAGTGGTGAGTCAGATGTGGCCATACTCTTTGTTTTACTGACATTTACTCCAAGTCCCATTTTCTCGGCCTTTTCGTCTATGGCGTCAAGTAGCGGCTTCAGTCGCAGTTTTGCTTCTTCAGGAAGAACAACGTCATCTGCGAAGTCCAGATTAGAGATCTGTTGGCTGAACATGGTATTCACATGACGTTAAGAAGGCTAACCTTGTGTGTTGTTATAGACTGAAGGCTTGCAGGACCAATCCAAGATAGGCTACTAGGATATACGGGAGGGAAGGACGTTTAGTGCTTGATAATTAGATAACAATTAGAGCTTCAGATCTACATTACACATACCTTTAGGGAAAATCTGTTTTTTGTTTTTTGTTTTTTTTTTATCAAAGTGAAATTTGTTTTGTTTTTTAGCTAGCGATGCTTATGTGCTCATTCAGATCTATGAACTTATTTCGAAAGCTTTTGCGCCCGAAGAATGGAAGGAAATCATCTGTTCATGTACAAGGAAACAGAAACAAGAAAGGAAACCAAAGAAAGTTAGTATTATTATCCTAGCACTTAAATTCATTAGTTACTTAGTTTCATCAGTTGCGATTAGCTATTTAACTACATTAGTTTTTCATTACTTGCTTAAATTTAAATTCGTTATTTTTTTTCCTGTAGAGTCAATTCAAGGAAGTTTGGAGGGGGGTCTATATTTATAAGAATAGGACGGGGGTAATTTTATTTTCTTTTTTCAACTAAAACATAAAAATTAAGCAAAATACCAAAGAAAAGGTTATTTCAAAGACTAGTAGGAGGGGAAAGGGATTATTTGACGCCACTGGTTTTTTTCTAGTGTTGATGGACGTCCAGATTTTTCCATTTGTTTATATCTTTGCTTTTGATTATTGGTGCTTGAGATCTGTTATCTCCTCTAAGACTAAAATAATGAAGAAGGTAAAATTAAAGACTTCTTATGTTGTACTACTGAAGAGAGGACACATACAGGGGGAGGGGGGGTTGGCAAAATAGCTTCTACATCATTCTTCATGTATGTATTTACAAAAATCCCAGTAACTGAGCTGCGTTGTGTGGGAAGTTTGATCTTAGCTTTCTTAAAAAGAGTTCAAAGATTCAAATGTAAAAGACTCGCTGAACATCTGTTTGGAGAAAAAATTTCTTGTTGATCACCTTAACTTTGCCCAAAACACCGTTTAAAGTTTCGATATGCGACGAATATGTTGCTAACATTCAGTAGCTGAGTTTCAATTTTTCTCGGGGGGGGGGAACTCATTTTTGAAATTTTGCTTTGTATTTTTTTATAGATCAGAAAACATTAAAAATGATAGAGAAATTTGTCAAAATAGCAATCTTTTCTCCTATTTAAGCAAGTATAGACTCTTCTCCATTTCCGGAAGCTACTGCGTCGATATTGTCCCATTATTTTGGTTCTCAACATTTCAGACCAGGAATTAAACGTGAAATTCGTAAGAGAAGTGGAGAAGCATGAAGACTGGTACAACTATTCCACATTCTGTAAAATATGATAAATTATCCATCTGTTTGAGACAGTTCTTTGCTGCTAAGAACAGACGAGACTTTGCATTCTTTTTCAAGTAGGGATGGACCCAATACTCCCTCTGAACCATACGAACATGCGGTAATCATAGTAGTCAATTAAATTCTTCCCCGTCGGAACTCAATATAGTTAACCGCACTGCACTGCTCAATCAGATAAACACAATTGATCCACAACCACTCGTGTCCGTGGGTGGAGACACGTTTCATTTTGGTTGTAAACTCTTCTTCTGAAAATTAAGTATAATATACTATATGAATGGTCACTTGTGTGTACACGTGTCTCCAGGAAAGTAGGAATTATGTATTCTGTCAATAGTGGTTTTAGCAGGTTAGATCTACAGTTCTGAACATCTGACATTAACCAGAACTCCATGCAATGCCAAATACGAATAAACTCCCGATTTCTATAAAAAAAATTGTAAAACAATATATAACAGTAAATTTCTTCTTTGTAGTTAACAAACCAGAATATTTAAAATTAAATCAACATTTTGACAAAAATGTGAATCTTAGCATTCAAGATGATGAATGACATCATAATCGATGGTTATAACCATGGATGAAGCTATAGTAAAGTACTTTTAAGCCTACGTTTCAAACGAAAAACTTCCAACACACTTGGAAACACCAGCAAAGCTAACTAGACAAGTTAAACGACAAAACGGCAAAACTAGACATTCTAAATCATATGTTTCAAACGAGAAACTTCCAAAACATACTTGGAAACACCAGCAAAACTAACTAGACAAGCGCAACCACAAAAAACCTTAACAAGACATTCTAAATCATATGTTTCAAACAAGAAACTTCCAAGATGCACGGAAACACCGGCAAAGCTAACTAGATAAGCTAAACCACAAAACAGCTCAACTAGACATCCTAAATCATACGTTTAAAACGAGAAACTTCCAAAATACACTTGGAACTACCATCAAAACTAACTAGACAAGGGAAACCACAAAAAAACTCAACTAGACATTCTAAATCGTATGTTTCGAACGAGAAACTTCTAAAACACGCTTGGAAACACCAGCAAAACTAAATGGACAGGCGAAACCACAAAAAAATTCAATAGATAACCTAAATCATACGTTTCAAACGAGAAACTTCCAAAACTCACTTGGAACTACCAGCAAAACTAACTAGATAAGTGAAACCACAAAAAAACTCAACTAGATAACCTAAATATTGCGTTTCAAACGAGAAACTTCCAAAACACACTTGGAACTACTAGCAAAACTAACTAGACAAGCGAAACCACAAAAAACTTAACTAGAAGTTCTAAATCATATGTTTTCAAACGGAAAACTTCCAAAGCACTTGGAAATACCAGCAAAACTAACTAGACAAGCGGAAAAAAAAAAAATCTACTAGACATTCTAATCATGTGTTTCAAACGAGAAACTTCCAAAACACACTTGGAAACAACAGCAAAACTAACTAGACAAGCGAAACCACAAAAAAACTCAACTAGACATCCTAAATATTGCGTTTCAAACGAGAAACTTCCAAAACACACTTGGAACTACCAGCAAAACTAACTAGACAAGCGAAACCACAAGAAACCTTAACAAGACATTCTAAATCATATGTTTCAAAAAAGAAACTTCCAAAACACCAGCAAAACTAACTAGACAAGCGAAACCACAAAAAACTTAACTAGAAATTCTAAATCATATGTTTCAAACGAGAAACTTCCAAAACACCAGCAAAACTAACTAGACAAGCGAAACCACAAAAAACTTAACTAGAAATTCTAAATCATATGTTTCAAACGGGAAACTTCCAAAGCACACTTGGAAACACCAGCAACAACTAACTAGACAAGCGAAAAAAAATCTACTAGACATTCTAAATCATATGTTTGAAACGAGAAACTTCCAAAACACACTTGGAAACACCAGCAAAACTAACTAGACAAGCGAAACCACAAAAAAACTCAACTAGACATCCTAAATATTGTGTTTCAAACGAGAAACTTCCAAAACACACTTGGAACTACCAGCAAAACTAACTAGACAAGCGGAACCACAAGAAACCTTAACAAGACATTCTAAATCATATGTTTCATAAAAGAAACTTCCAAAATGCACGGAAACACCGGCAAAGCTAACTAGATAAGCTAAACCACAAAACAGCTCAACTAGACATCCTAAATCATACGTTTCAAACGAGAAACTTCCAAAATACACTTGGAACTACCAGCAAAACTAACTAGACAAGGGAAACCACAAAAAAAACTCAACTTGACATTCTAAATCGTATGTTTCAAACGAGAAACTTCCAAAACACGCTTGGAAACACCAGCAAAACTAAATAGACAGGCGAAACCACAAAAAAACTGATCTAGACATTCTAAACTAATGCTACAACCAAATTATTTCAAATTATACAATCAACTACAAGAAATTATTGTAACTTTTCTCTAAATTGTGTAGGATATTGCATATATAAATTCAGTAACAAAAATTTCTTATGATTTGATTCGTTTGAAGTCATCCAAGAAATTATTGGCATATTTTGCTTAGTAGCATCATGTGTTTGAGGTTAGCTTATCACAAAAACTTGTTACTAGTCCATTGCAAAAGGATGTTGTCGTTTTATACAGTTAGTTTTCTTTTAAATCGTTCTTCGACATTGCCAAACAATTTATTTTTTTGATTATTGGAAGCGAATGGTTGTTTTATTTGCAACAATAAATGATTCTGCGTGGAACTGCCTGAAAAGTATGGTTTGAATTTAGTCTTGTTGCATCCCTCCAAAAATTTAGCGACGTCAAAATCTAATTTGTCGTTTTCTGACAACCTTTTCTTAAAGTTAAATGTACCGCTACCATTTCCCTCAAGGTCTATGACACAAAATTTGCCTCAAGTATACACCGTATGAACAGCAAAACTTTATCCGCTTCGAATTAAAAATAAATCCCTAAATCTCTGGACGAATTTAAAAATTCAAGGCTTAGTTTTTCAGGAGAAGAAAAAGAAGTTTACAGAAAAAAACCAGCAAATGTTAAACGTATGCTATCCCGCCAAGATAATGGCGAAAGATGTTAAGTTTTTGTGTGTTTCTACCAATCTTGGGAGGCTAGGACGATCGCTCAGATCATGTGGAATTGATACTCTGTATACTCATACTAAAACGACTGGCATGACGGACCAAGAAATTGTAGAGACTTCCATTAGAGAAAAGAGACTTGTCGTCTGTGCTGGTGCCAATGCACTTAAGGTAAGTTGTCAGTTCAGTTCTCTTGATTTTATATGTGGATGTAATTTTACCAGTTTAGCCTGTAGTTTAATTCTGTTTCCCCTTGTTATAAAGATAAAGATCCCTCCGTACAGAGTGTCAAACCAACGTTTTAGGTTACCAAAAACATGTTAACCGGTAACATCAACTAGATTTTTTTATTTTTCAAATAATAACATCTTCGACGGGTTCTAATATTGAAAACAACAATTTAGCTACAGCTTTTTCATCTTGTAGTTTGGAGTTTCACACTTGATTTTAAAGTATTCACTATGGGTAGACTCATACAGAATAATAAATACAATTTCACCATATTGCCATCTGTTCCCCGACTTCATGTTAAACTTAGGAATATTTTGATCGAGCCATTTCATAAACATGATTAATCCCAATATAGGTGGGTAAAATGCGACGCTGATAATGTCAACAACAGTAGAAACAAAAACACCATATGAAATCGACCTGGAACCATCTCCAGTATCAGAGATACTTACCGCGATCAAACTTTAAAAAACACATGGTAAAGATAGTCTTCCCCTGAAGTCTACAAGGCCCATAAAAGTACAAGAGAAGGAGTAAATGGAGAAAATGACAGAAAAAGGGAATAAGAGACATCACTACTATCAGAACAAGAGAGAGAGAGAGAGAGAGAGAGAGAGAGAGAGAGAGAGAGAGAGAGAGAGAGAGAGAGAGAGAGAGAGAGAGAGAGAGAGAGAGAGAGAGAGAGAGAGAGAGAGAGAGAGAGAGAGAGAGAGAGAGAGGAGAGAGAGAGAGAGAGAGAGAGAGAGAAAGAGAGAGAGAGAGAGAACTGGAATTTCGACAGTTCGACAGTGGGATTTTTAATCCCAACCGGATCCGTTGTTATTGGGGGGAGTTGGATGGGGGAATCTGAAATCTTGGAAAACGCTTAGAGTGAAGGGATCGAGATGAAACTTGGTGGGAGAAAAAATCACAAGTCCCAGATACGTTATTGCTATACTTACGTTATAGTCAGAACGGATCCGATCTCTTTGGGGGAGTTGGAGGGAAGGTTAATTCTGAAAAACTAGAAAAATCAGGCATTTTTAACTTACGAAGGAGTGATCGGATCTTATTGAAATTTGATATATACAAGGATCTCTTAACTCAGACCTCATATTAGAAATCCCTATCGGATCCAGTGTCATTCGGGGGAGTTGGGGGGGACCGGAAATCTTGGAAAACGCTTAAAGTTGAGAGATCAGGATGAAACTTGGTGTGAAGAATAAGCAAAAATCCTTGGTACGTGATTGACATAACCGGACCGGATTTGCTCTCTTTCGGGGAGTTGGGGGGGGGGGGGGACCTAATTCGGAAAAATTAGAAAAAATAAGGTGTTTTTAACTTTCGAATGGGTGATTGGATCCTAGTGAAATTCGATATTTATAAGGATCTCGTGTCTCAGAAATCTTATTTTAAATGCTGACCGTATCTGGTGACATTGGGGGGAGGGGCTGGAGGAAGTAACTGGAAATCTTGGAAAACGCTTAGAGTGGAGAGATCGTGATGATACTTGGTAGGAAGAATAAGCACGTGATTGACATAACCAGACCAGATTGGCTCTCTTTTGGGGCATTGGGGGGATGGGGGTTAATGCGGAAAAATTAAAAAATGAGGTATTTTTAACTTACGAATGGGTGATAAGATCTTAATGGAATTCGATATTTTAAAGGATCTTGTTCTTCAGAGCTCTTATTTTAAATTTCGGCTAGATCCGGTAACACTGAGGGGAGCTGGAGAGGGAAACTGGAAATCTTGGAAAACGTTAAAATTGAGGCATCTAATAATGTCATTGCCAGAAAAATTAGCTAGTTGTTTCAATAGATACATCAAGCAACTGTCAAGCTTATGGATGGATCTTAGTAAGGTAGGTTTAACCCAGCCCACTAAAGTATCCATTGTTTAAAAAGGTGTACAATTGTGATTATCGCAACTCCCGAGGGATATCACTCTTGGATGTGGCTATAAAAGTATTCGGAAAGTTTCTGTTTAAAAGGTTTGAGACAGCAAAAGCTGAGCAAAAACGTGAAATCAGATTAGATTTTAAAGAGGTAGATTTTAACTCGTTATAATGCTTTTGTTGGAACTCCATGGCAATTTGCTCTATCTTTTTAATATTAAATGCTGTTGTGGGTGTGTGTGCCGTGGCTATAATGTAATTTATGTATTTATAAGGTATCTTATGAATAGTACCTTCTGTGTATCTCTATCAGCAATGAAAATTTGACGTCGTAAGGTGAAGTACGGTGATGTTTGCAAGATCATTGATGACACTTACTTGGCCCAGGTTGTAGCTCACGCCTTCGGCCCTTGGTATAAAAGCTGATATATTTTTTTTTTATTTCCTTTCTTCCTCTTCTTTCATAGATTTTTCCTAAATTGTATGACATAATAAATTCTCACTTTGTTCTTTCTTTGAATTAAATAGAATTCTGTTTTATTATATTGATAGATACTAGCCTAAGAGCTGATGTTTCTGAACTTTTTGCTTAGCTTCTCTTGCAATCTAAACTCGGTTGCTCAGATCTTAAGAACACTTGGTAGCCAAAGGTTGCCTTTAAAAGATCTGAAGCCGAACTGGCCAGCCAAGATGAAAGAAAGAAATGAATATAAAGATGACAAATGGACCTACGGCTAGTAAAGAAACATGAAGAGAACAAAAAATCAAACGAAAACTTTGCCCATATACAACAAGACATTTTCGGGCGTTGAAAAAAAAGAAAAATAGAAACTAAGACTAAAAAGATATAATTAAAAACATTAATAAAACTAAAATAGACTAACTAAAGTTTATCATGTACAATTAATCACATATACAATTGCCAGCTATCTTCATGAAACCAGAAAAGTAACTTAATTATAAACTTAAAATAACAAATGAACTAGATTATATTATTGGGACATAATTTTATGATAAGTTTTTGATGCTTAAACCAGTCGTTTAAATTTATAATCCAGTTACTTTTCTGGTTTCATGAAGGTAGCTTGCAATTTTATATGTGAATAATTGTATATTAAATATTTCAGTTAGTATACAACAAGATGCCTTGTTGTATACGGGTGAAATATTCGTTTGATTTTTGTTACCTTCGTTTTCCTTTACTGGCCATAGAACCCTTTGTCATCTTTATATTCATGTCTTTGTTTTGTCAATGCTTCCCTCAGATTTTATCGAGGCTTCCTTGCAGATTTTTATTCAGATTCTTTTATTTTATTTGTTTATTTCCATCAACTAATTTTGAATTTCGGGACATTTATTTTTGCTAGTGTGAAGCCTAGCCCACGCTCGGTTTTATTTCCAGCCAAGGTTAAGCTGATTAACCTTGATTTGAGCTGTCCTAGCAGAGTGGATTAGTGCGCTGGATTTAGGATCCTTTGTCCGAGAGGGTGAGGGTTCGTATCCTTGTCTACCCAAATATTTTGTTTGGGACGGGGGGTCAGTGGGGTGACTGTAAGCTCAGCAAGAGTCGACCCAGCTCTAAATGGGTAACTGGAGAAATCTTGGGAAGGTAAATAGTAAAGGTGTGCATAAGCACAGGATGGCTGGCCCTCACCCCCCTCCCGATTGTACTTCCTGGCTGAAGGGCCTTGAGACGGAGATCAGCACCACCGGTTCGGACCTTAAGTGTCAGTGCCGCATCCTTTACCTGTTTTTTAAGTTGATTGGTTTAAAAATCCTATGGTGTGAAATTTAAAGATGGTATAAAGAATAAAAGGCTTTTGAATACAAACTAATTAATTCGTAGTAATCTCTATGGTGTTCAGAGGGCTAAAGTTGTACTGCTTAAAAAAGGCCAGGTGTCCTAAAATCACCCAAAGGCATAATTTGCTAAGAAGAAAGTTTTACCAATTTGTGCACCTCTTGTTTAGAATCCTTGGTTAAAAGAAAAAAAAGATTCAGTTTTTCTGTTTCTTCAGTCTAAATTAATATATTTTTTGAAGAACAGTTTATGTGCTTCATAAGGGGATTAGGAGTGGGAATCATCTAGATCAGAGTATTAAAAATAATAGTGATATTTCTTTGTTTAAGAGAGAAATTAAAGAAAGTCTTTTTAGAAAGTATGAAATTTAGTTCTTCTGTTGTTGTTTTTTTTTGGGGGGGGGGTGTAAGTAAATATTTGAATGACTTAGTTATGATCTCTTAGGGTATCATTTTAATAGGAAAGTTGAATTTGTTTTGTTGTAAGGTTTGTGGTGCCGAGTAGGATGTGGAATTTGTTTTAGTTGTTTTACAATTTATTTAGTCCTGTAATATTTTTTAGTGTATTTTTGCCACCACCTCAGACACATTTCTACATTTCGTGGTGGCTGTTAATACTGATGTTGTTTTTTGGTTTAATAAATATGTCTGTCTCTCAATCCCTTAATTTACTTGCTATTTTGTACAGATTAAAAGTCACCTGCCTCCTGGGAGCTGTTATCAAGTCCACTCTGGGGACCCAGCTTTGCAACTGAAAGAAGTTCTTTTATATTTTAATGTTTGTGTTGAAGAGAAGGATATTTTTTCAAGATGTCAGATTTGTAACAGTGACAAGTTTCATGCAATGACAAACTCGAGTTTGATGAAGTTAGCTTGTCTTCAGAATGACAACATGAAAAATGGCTCTGAGCCAGTTGTTCTTGAACGTCAAATGTATCAAGATCGAGCAGGTGTTAATTTGACAAAATTAGCGAGAAATATAATAACAGTGTCTGAAGAACAATGTGCTTCGGGCTACACTATCAAAAATGCTCCTATCTTATACCAAAGTGTTCCAGTTGATATTATTAAAAATGTTGCTTTGTTTTATGTTTGTACTGACTGCGGGAAAGTATACTGGGAAGGATCCCATGCGGAGAAAGTCCTCCAAGGATGTTTGAAATTTGCTCTAATAAACTCCTGAAAGTGGTTTGTATGCATATCCTTTGGGATGGGCAGTTTCTATATTCTGCCATAAGATTTAGAACATAATGTTATTGGTTGAAAGAGTCAACTATGAATTGATCTGATTGGGAGTTATTACCATCGAGTGTCTTGGATGTTGTTTGGCCTGGAATTACTTTCGTTACATGTTGTACCACTGTTACACGTTTCATGTTTTGTTAGTTTCATAATAAATAATATAGACTGCTTTACTTTTCATCTTAAAAATTCTAGAAACTGGAATGTACTAAAATGTATGCGAAGAATAGGAAAAAATATTGAAAAACGCATAAGGAAATTTCGTTGAATCTGTGTTGATATTTTACGGATTTAGATAAAAATGTCATGGGGAGACAGGGCTTTAATAACCCCCGCCAATAAAATAAATCTTCTGATAAAAAAAAATATGGTGTTCTTTTATCTTTCTTTAATCATTACTTTCACTTCGAGTAGAGTTGGGAATCCTTTATCCGAGGGGCACAGGTTCGATTCCTGGCGTGGCTGGTTATTTGGTTTGGGACGGGGGTCAGGAGCTTGACTCTTTAAGCTCAGCCAGAGTTGATCCAGCTCTATATGGGTATCTGGAGAAGGTAAGCTGGATGGGTTAGCGGAAGCACAGGATGCCTGGTGCCCAGCTGTACTTCCTGGGTAAGGGGCCATGAAAGAGAGATCAGCACTACCAGTTTGGACCTTGAGGGTCTAGTGCCGTCATTCTTACTCCTATTACTACTTCCCTTCGAGTGAAATGTTAACTTTGTAAAGTTATCTACCGTCGACCAAAATCTGGAAACTGGAAAAGGCTAGAAACTACTTAATGCATAGGAGTCCTTTCGGTATTTTGCGCGGAATCAAGCAATAAAAATGTTCGTGTTGTATACCTCCTTTATACGGATTACTTTGCCGTACTAGAGGAAGTGCATAGTATCAAAGGAGCAGGTAAAACCCATCTCAGTTTGTTTTATGGAAATGATTAGGATATCGTAGATAAAAGTACAAGATGACTCAATGAATTTCAGAGAGTTTGAGCGTTCATAGCGCCACAGTAGACCTGAAAATAATATTAAGGGGATTAGGTAAAACAGTATATACTACTTTATTTTTCATCGGACAAAATCTGGAAACTGGAGAATGCTAAAAACTAAAGCTACCAATAAAATACATATTCTTATTTTCTTCGTTGAGAAAAATGTT
Source organism: Artemia franciscana (assembly GCF_032884065.1). Taxonomy (NCBI): domain Eukaryota; kingdom Metazoa; phylum Arthropoda; class Branchiopoda; order Anostraca; family Artemiidae; genus Artemia; species Artemia franciscana. The sequence continues at coordinate 65,905,292 of NC_088863.1, read as the reverse complement.
GTCCTTCTTTAGCCAACACTTTCCCCTCAAGACAAATGTTAACTTTGCAAAATGATGCTTCTAATATTTGATATCTTTGATTGATACCTTGTATATCCAGCTAGTTTTTGATCCACCCAATTGTTTGAAACTCCGACCTTTATAAAATAAAGAAATTTTTACCACGTTCGATGAATTGGGATTGGAAGTTTTTAGGTTCCTGTGGTGTCAGTTTTCAAAATTTAGGAGGGACAAACTTGTCGCTCTTATCAATTTATTCAATAAAAATACCAAGAAGCGGCTTTTCCTTAATGAAATATCCCCTAAAAAGGTATTTATTTTTAATTAGGGGGGTACGGCGACTTACCTCTCTCTCCGTCATTGACGCCACTAATAGGTTCCTGCCAAATAAAGAGGACTCTTCGTCAGGTTTATTAAATAAATGTTTGTTGTTGTTTTTTTTCTATCTAACGGAACTCTTGGTAAAAAAAAAAAATTCGCTAATTTAGCGCTGTTTCGAGTCAACCAGCATTTTTTGTATAATCTTTCTGTTAATCTGAAAATTCTATAAAAATTAGCTGAATCTCATTATTAAATCGTATTGTAAATTGGTCTTGACTAAAAGTAGAAATCCCTTTAAATCAGTAGTCGTTCAAGTCCAACAAGGAAAGAAAGCTTGTTTCGATTAAATTTGCCAAGCTGTAGAAAACTATGTCCACATAATTTAGGAGGATGGGTCAGATAATGAAGAAAGGGGCTTGTGTAATCTTCTAAACTTAGATTATGCTGATGATATTAGCATCCTAGATGAAAATCATATTAAAATGAATGAATTTTTAAAGATTTTGTAACTTCAGGGTGCAAGAATAGGTCTCAAAATTAATGTTAAGAAGACTAAGTCGCAAACCCTTGGAATAAATGAAGGTGAAAATAGGCTGTCGATCAAGTGAACAGTGTCACATACCTTAGTAGTATTATTAGTATGAAGATGGGTGTAGTGAATACGTTACAAGTAAAATGGCCAAGGCACAGGGTGTGGTTTCACAGTTGAAAACAATTTGGAAGAATAGGATGGGAAGTCTATCAACCCAGATTAAAATATTGGAAGGTACGGTGATGACAGTGATGAAGAAAAGTTCTGAATCGTGGGCACTCCGACAAACGGTACCTGATTAACTCACCATATCTCAAGCAGTAAGCTGGACGAAAAATATTGCCCAATCTCACTTTTTAAGGCTATAATGGAAGAAAGGTTGAGATGGATAGGACAAATTCTGCCGATGAAGGATGATAGATTCACAATTGAAAACAGTCTGGAAGAATAAGATTATGAGTCTACGAACCCAGATTAAAATATTGGAAGGTACGGTGATAACAGTGATGAAGCATAGTTCTGAATCGTAGGCACTCCGAAAAATGGTACCTGATTAACTCACCACATCTCAAGTAGTAAGCTGGATGAAAAAAACCGTCCTCGTTGGCCAATCGACTAAGGCGAAACAAAAGGCAGATTGTCCCCGAACGGGACGGATGTCGTAAGGAGAAATATAAGGGAAATGGTTGCTTCTTGGAAGGTGTAAAGAGGAATACTTTGAATGGATTTGGGTGGAGGTGTAGGCGGATTTGGGCAAGGGGGCAATTGCCCCTTGGGTTGGTCTTTTATTTTATTTTTTTACCTACAAAAGTGCAGTTGACGCAATGTTAAACAAAAAATTCCACTTGAAAATTTTTCGACTGTCTAATTATAGGCCTACCTACAGATTTTGTATAAATACCAGCATCCTGCCATAGGAAGGAAAAGATGTTGCAGTCAAACAGGCTCGTTCGTGGGCTTAAATCTGATAAATATAATCTGGGCTTTGTTACTTGACTCGGGCGTTGGAATTTTATGTGCCCGATTCCGTTACAAGCTAGTAGTAGTCAACACATACTAGAGCGTCAAGTTGTTCTGTTGGGAAATGTTAAATGATATATTTGTATGGTTTTCCTAAGTAAAAGGACTTTAGCATAGAAAAGGTGTAACATTTTGACTATTGTGTTCATTAGATTTGAACTTGTGAGAACATGGATTTGACTAATGAAAAATTTAATGGAGGTGCGGAAAAACTGAGACTGAAGCAAAGAAAAGAACTTTCTGAGGCTGGAAAAAAACCCAAAACAGAGAAATTTATCATTTATACCAAGAACAAAGGTCGGTAAAACTGTTTGCCACTTTTATAATTCTAATTCTAAGTTTTTTCTAATTCTAAGGATTTAGAATTCTAAATTCTAAGTTTTTTTCTAAGCTGGTCTTGGATTCTAAGTATTTTTTCACATGGCTTTCATTGTTGAAATAGAAAAGCCTAGCTTAGACTTGGCTTCGATTTTTTACCCGAAACTTGACACTGGTTCCGTCTCAGGGTTCTGAACTACTCTTGAAGCTGTAGAAATGGCAGTAAAACTAATTCTTTGCAGCATTTGCCTGGCGTTATCTAACGGAAAGTCGCAGTTTGCTTCTGGGCTCATAAATTCTAGGCATGCCAATGAGAAAATCCAGGCACATGAAATGTCGAAAACTCATAGCGCGTTTACACGGACGAGAATTCCCGTCGCGGACAAAGGAATTCTGGTCCACTTGAAAGGATTCCGTTCGTGAATCCGGGTAGAAAAAAAGTCTAGCGACCAGCAAGGATTCCTTTCACCGAGACCGTTTTTGACCAATTCTGCTTGATGTGTAGGCAAGAAGAACGAGAATATTTACAGTTTTGTTGATTTTGGCCGACAAACAAATAACATGTCAGTAAAGAATCATCCCAAAATTACTGATTTAATCTGTTTATAGCCTATGCATTAAGCATAGGCTATGCCAAAAGCTAGAAAAAGCTGTTGGTTTCATCCATGCTTACAAAATTTTCAAATTTTCTGCCAAAAGGACAAGAATCTTTTCCCTCTGTGTGTAAACATAAATCCTGTCTCCGAGACAGAATTCCCGTCAAGTTTTCCTCTCCGTGTAAACGCGCTATCATATCGCTGCGGCTCAAGCATACGTTCAAGCTGAAAACTACTGAGACTCTGGATGGTACATTAACAGTGCTTTGACCATTAAACAAAAATACACATTTTACACACACAGCGAAAAAGTAGAGGCTTGAGCTTCTAACAAAGCCGGGAAGAAACCACGGAAAACTCCTTGAGATCATACTTTTTGCTCTCGAAATATAACGTCCCACATAAGGAAAATCAGAAAACGCAATCAGAAGATAGCAGAAAAAAAGAAATCAAACATGGACGAGAGGGGAAAATCGGTGCACAAACAATTAGCCACCAACAGATAATTTGATTTTTTTTTTTTTTTTTTTTTTTGTCTCCGTGGAACGCTGATAGGTAAAATAGACCTTTTCATTCTCATAACGAGCCACAAACAGGGTTTCCCCCCGGCGAGGAAAAACATCACTAGATTATAATGATTTATTGGTTGATTTAATGATTTTCTTCCATAATCTAGTGACTTATGTGCGGATTTAAGGATTTTTTTTGTTCAGGTAATATAAACAATCACTAGACATAGTGATAAATCTCTAGTGGTGGCAATCCTGGCCACAACACTGTCACCGTCACTGTCCAACCTCTTTGCTTGTGGTTTACCCTTTACTGTTTTTTTTTTACTACACAGAAACTTTTCCCTCTTTCTTTCATAACACTGACTGGCCATGAATAATTTTACTGTGTGCGATGAAATTTGAAAACGATGGATATTTTTCAGTTCTTATTTCTCAAATATTAATTCTTAGTACTCGATATTACTATTCAAGAAGGAGTCTCAACAGTTTTGTTTGGGTGGGTTGTGTTTGCCTCCGTTACGCCTCCCTAGAGTCCGTACTTGGAGGGAAAGGTCCCGTGCAATATACTATTTGGAATCAACCCTGGAAAAGAAGTAGGTTTTGTCTGAAAATTCATACAGTTTGTTTCGTTTTTTTTTTTAAATTCCGAACCTCCCAATATTTCCCTGAATATTCTTAGCCATTTCTCAGATTAAGCATATACACCCTTTTGACAACTTGGATGCATCAGTGCGTCTTGGTTTAGTTAAAACCCCTCCCTCCAGCATCCCCTGAAAGACTAAGCTTAATAGCCTTAGCTGTTCCTTAGATGTTGCATATACGCTCTTATAACAACCTGGATGAGTCTAATGTTCCGTTTGGGCCTCGCCAAGGCCTTCTCACAAAGGAACAGCAAATACAGGTGGAGAGGGAAGAAGGCCCCTAAAATGTACACTCATCAGGACCCACCGGCGTGTGGAGACGTCTTGTGAGTTACAAAACGTCTTCCAGCATTGGGTTAAATTGTATGGTGACACAGAACACCATCTGGGAGGATGCCATATAGGAGACAACTGGGTGCAATGCTTAAGGTCTAGATCTATGGATAGAAGCCTCTGCAAAGATTTGCCTCGACCCTGTCTGGATACTCGCAAGACTGGGGACCCTGCAGTAAACTCAATTCCACTTGAGGAGTGGTGCCCTCCGAAGAAATAATTGCCTAGTAAACGACACAGCATTCGCATGGGATTCTTATTAATAGACCATTCTTCTGGCCTTGGTCTGTTTTTGTTAGGGGTTTTTCGGCTGGAAAAATTTTCCTAACTAATTTATTTACGATGGGTTGCCTACCCGGTAGTAGCATCATTTTTGTAGGCATGGTATGCAATAAAAAGGAGGTAATCCGCTTGAGATCCGTATAGGATTTCAGGCATAGTAGTATATGCCCCCATAGAACCGGCTGATGGAGATTGTAGTGTTGCAGTTATAGTAGCAAACAGACACGGTCTCAGTGGTATTAGAAAATTTTAAAGCCCAGGTTGGTAGAAATAGGGGCAGGTAGTATCCGACCATAGGTATATTGGGTGTAGGAAAAAAAATGGTAATGGCTGCAGATTACAATTTTGTACATATAACAATCGAGTTATAAACAATAAATTATTTGGTCATAAAATGGCCCATGAGTAAACAGAGTTGACGCATGATGATAAAACAGCTAACCTTATTGATTATTTTATTGTGAACCAAAGACTGGCAGGATCAATACATGATACTTGGATATATAGAAGTACTGTTATTGATGTTAAAGGTAAAGATCACCATATAGTTGTATCTAGGGTAAATTTAAAGCTGAAATGTCGGGTGGATAAATGTCTTCCGGAAAGCTTTGATGTTAGTAGATTCCAAGATGAAAACTTGAGAGAAACTTTCCAGGAACAGTTGAATACTAAACTGGAAATTTTAAAACTTGACAATACAGAGAAAATTGGAAAATTGTTGTTGATGGTGTCTTAGGGATGAAAGAACACCATTGGACTGGTAATCTTAATTTTACACGAAATTCAGATTACCAATCCAATGAGACCCCTTTCTATAAAAACCTTGTATGCCCTTGTGACATAACTTACAACCCTTGCCCTAAAAAGCTGTGGGGGCGGGGTGTCTTACTGAAAAATATAATTTCTGGACTCTTCAACTACAATGAACAAGATTTCTATCTCCAAATTTTGATTGGATATCTTTTGGGAAATGATGAGCGTGGAAGGACGTTGCTCTCAAATTGCTTAGAATCTTAAAAATGGCACTGTAACTTCCCATTTCAAACCAAATGAGCCCCATCTGAAGTTTATGCGACCAGCCATTCCATAAGAACCTTATACGACCCCAGGCTATGACTTTCAACCGTGAACCCAGGGCGCGGGGGGTTGCGACAACCCTAGAGGCACTGTTTTAGTTCTTTGGACGATTTTGAGCCAAGTCGCTATCTCACAATGTTAATCAGATTCGGTTGGTGAAGAGGAACCGTCGGAAGGGGAGAGGTTAGCTGCCCTCCAAAACTTTTGACTCTTAAAAGGGAACTAGAAATTCCAGTTTTTAAGTAAATGAGCCTCCTCTGAAGTTTATACAACCATCCAGTCAATAAAAAGCTTAAAAAATCTCTGCGTGTAACTTACAATCCTCATCCCTATGCTCTCGGGTTTGTTTCAACCCCAAAAGCCTTGTTATGTGATATTTAGATGGTTTTGAATACAATGGCTATCTCAAAATTTCTATGAGATGCATCTGGGGACAATATGACGCGTGTGGGTGGGGGTAGGATGGTAGCTGCTCTCTGATAACTTTGACTCTTGAAAAGACACTAGAACTTTTGATTACTAATCCCATGAGCCCCATCCGAAGTTTATATGACCACGATTTCTATAAGAACCTTATGTAACCTCAGGGCATAATTTACAACCCTGGGGGCTAGGGGGATGTGTTATCCTCAAAGACATGATTTCCAGATCTTTCAAATACGTTTAAAAAAATGGCTATTTCAAAATTTGATTGGAAGTGCTTTGGGAATGGTTGGTGTGAGAAGGGGGCTAGTTGCTCTTCAATCCCTTTTGACTATTCAAGATGGCAATAGCCCTTTTAATTTCCAATCGAATGACCCTTTTCAAAGTTTCTGTGACAACGCTTTCAATAGAAACCTTATATGCTCTAAGGGCAATACTTACAACCCTTGTCCTGAGGGCTATGGGGGATTTCATCCTCAGAGACGTAACTTCCAGATCTTTCAATGTTAAGCAAAATAGCAATGTCAAAATGTTGATCAGATGTGTTTGGGAAAATTATGGGCGTGGTGAGGATTAAGGGGATTAGTCCTCTGAATTTCCCATTAAATGAGCCCCTTTGAAGTTTTTACGACAACACTTTCTATAAAAAACCTTATATGCCCCCAGGGCATAAGCTACAGCCTTTTCCCTTGAAGAACGGGCGGATCCTCAAAGACATTATTTCCAAACCTTTCAAATATGTTTAAAAAAATGGCTGCCTCAAAATTTTGATTGGATGTGTTTGAGGAAATGGCGGGCGTGTGAAGGGGTTAGTTACCCCCTAATAACTTTCGACTATAGAAAAGGGCACTAGCCCTCTCAATTTTCAATCGATTGAGCCCTTTGTGAGGTTTCTACGACAAAAACTTCAATAAAAACATTATATACCCCCAGGGCAAAACCTACAGCCGTTGCCCTGAGGACTCGGGGGGGGGGGGAGGAGGATGGTTGTCATTATCAAAGACATAGTTTCCGGACCTTTCAACAATGTTGAACAAAATGGCTATCTCAAAATATTATTGAATACGTTTGGGGAAATAGTATGCGTGGGAGGGGGATTAGTTGCCCTCCTATTACTTTTGACTATTAAAAAGGGCACTAGCCCTTTGAATCTCGAATCAAATTAGCCCTTTTTAAAGTTTCGATGGCAATTCCTTCGATACGAATTGCCCTGGTCTAAACAAAACTAGACCTATGTTGCCCAGGCAACGTGAAGTGTTGCGACAACCTTTGTCCGGCTTCGCCGACTAAAGTGTTGCGAGAGCAACTCTTTGGTTTTTTTTCTTCGCTATCGATCAGTAATCGCAGGATCAAAGGCTATTCCTCAGCGTTGAAAAAACAACAACAAAATAGTATCGAAAGAAAGGGACTAAATTGACTTTGCAGCCAGTTGAAATTTATCCTTTTCAATCGTAGACATCGTGACGGATGAAAACTCGGAAAACATCTTATATAATCTAGTTGGTATTATAAAGCTTTCCCTAACTTTTCAGGATCAAAATACCATAGATGTTTTGAATTCTCGTTTGTGCTTGTTTTTTCCTTATCGGTTTAATGGTGAAGTTGTCAGCTTATCGAAGTTTTTAAAACGGTATGTTGAAACAAGAACGCAATCAGTTATCACATGACCAAAGACTATTCCTCAGCTTTGAAAAAAAACTACAAACTAATTTCGAAAGAAGGGACTAAATTTACTTTGCAGCAAGTTGAACTTTGTCCTTTTCAATCGTAGATATCCTGACAGATGAAAACTTGGAACAATATCTTATATAATCTAGTTGGTATCATAAAGCTATCCGTAACTTTTCAGGATTAAATACCATAGGTGACACTACTTATTACGGAACTACCTCATTGTTTTACGTTATCATTTGTACCCGTTGCATAAACACTTAATTCTGTCAGATTTAAAGAGATCGAATACAATGTGCACTAATTTGCACAAATTTCTAGCCCAAAGCGAACAGATTCTTACTAGCAAGTCCCTCTCCCGTGATACACATCAAGTACACCGGAAACAAATAAATGGGTACACCAACTAGAAAAAGTTGCAAACCCCTCATCGCTAAAGATGATTGTAGCCCAACAGCCGATTATTACTTATAAGTCTCCTAATTGTCTTACCACTGGAACCAAATTGGTTTAACCATCAAATACACCGGAAACAAATAATAGGTACACCAACAAGCAAAAGTGGCAAGCCCCTAATTGCCGAAGATGGTTATGAGCTGACGGCCGTTCCTCGCTCAAAGTGAACCGATTCTTACTTTTAAGTCCCTCTCCCGTGATAGGCATCAAGTTCACCGGAAACAAATAAATGGGTACACCAACTAGCATAGTTACAAACCCCTCATCGCTGAAGTCGACTGTAGCCTAACTACAGATTATTACTTAAAAGTCTCCTACATGTCTTACCACCGGAGCCAAATTGGCTTTACCATCAAATACACTGGAAACAAATAATAGATATACCAACTAGCAAAAGTTACTAACCCCTCATTGCTGAAGGTGATTATTACCTAACAGCTGACTGTTGCTTACAAGTCCTCTATATGTCTCACAATTTTTATTGGTCTAGATTTCGTTTCAGTGTGTACCTTACTGCAAAAGTTGTCAGCACCTTGAAACTTTCAAACTGGTATACCTCATGAAGGAATTTTCGTACCAAAAAATGGATGTCTTATGCTTTGATCAGCTCATCAAGTCAAATGCCGTCGAAAAAAAACTCTACCTTTCTTAGTTCAAAAGTTGATTTTTTTTGTCGTAGGCCAACTTTCTAACGTCACAACATAGAAAGGAGCAAAGGATAAGCTCCAATTTCTTTAGCAATGAGAGAACTTTTATAGTTTATTAGGCGTATCTGATACCATTCTTATACCGCAATCCTAAGTCTGAAAAACCGAATGGTAAACTCAGCAAAAATCACGAACAGAAATGGGTAGAAACAATAGATGGCAGCATTTTCGGACCCGTGGGAAAATGCCACATTTTTGCTTCTTTAAATTTTTCTATTTATCACTCAAAGAAGATATATTGGCTGTGGGACCGGGTAACTGCCGCAAATATTTAACGCTTATAGATTTTAGTCCATCTTCAATTTGAAAGTGGTGCCTGCCTGCTTGAATGCTAGAACGGAGCTTTTCACTCGTAAAGCAGAAACATGGTTTGATGAGACGAAAGCTTGGCTGCACAACTTCAGATACTCCTCTCTGACATAGACTATATAACTCCACTTCACTTCGCACACCATAGGCTCTGGCTCGTGGACAAGCAAAAACCATCCGTTTTGGCCCTAGGCAAGAGTTCTGTGGAGCTTTCCAAAATGTAATGTCATATTCATCAATTCGCCCTGAGGTCCACACTTTCCGTAAAAACAGTATAGGCTAGGCCCTTACCAGTTTCCAGGAATAAGCTGAGATCGGCTTTATAGGAAAAAAAAAACCGGGACAAAACCAAAGTGTTGCTCTCGCAACACAATAAATAATACATTATGCCAACATCGTTCTTTTCATAGGCAGCTCTATTGCACTGAATATGATTGTATCAACAAAACCCTCAGTAACTTATTTCTAGCCTCATTGTCATAATATTGAAGAAACTCATTTACCATACTATTAGCACTTGGGGCCTTATTATTTTTTAATCCGTTTAGTACTGTTACTAATTCTTCTTCGAAAAATAAATTTTCCTTCACATCCAAGGCGTCACAAACTTTTTTATTTTCCTCTTTACCTTTTCCTCTAAATATATCCCGGCTTAGTATATTCTCCAAATGTTCTGACTGTCTCTCTTTAACTCTTTCCTTATCACTAATTGTAACATCATTCATACCTTTAACGAAGATAAGTCTAGATTGAGCACTTCCCTTCAATATATTAGCCTGCCAGTATAATATTTTACTTTTATGCCGTCGAGTTGCATCTTCCAAATCCTCGGCAATTTTATCCATATACTCTACTTCACACCTAATTAGTTCATATTTTAATGCTTTCTCCAATTTACATTCTTTTTTCATTTGATCTATCACTTGATACATCAAACTTTGGTTCTTTTATTTGTGTTGCGAGAGCAACACTGGTCTTGTCGGGTTTTTTTCCCTAGCAACCCGATTTCAGCTTATTCCTAGAAAGTCGTTAGGGTCTAGCCTCTACGGTTTTTGCGGAAAGTGTAGACCTTAAGCTGGATTGATGAATACGACATTGCATTTTGGAAAGCTTCATAGGAATTCTTGCCTGGGGCCAAAAATCTATTGTGTTTACCCATTTATGTTCGTGATTTCAGCTGAGCTTATCATTCGGTTTCTTGCACTTGAGATTGCTGTAGAGAAATGATATCAGATGTGCCTCTTAAGCTTTGTTCTTTCGCTGCTAAGGAAATTAGAGTTTATCCTTTGCTCCTTTCTAATTGCTGATGTTAGAAACTTGGCCTACGGCAAAAAAGTCAACTTTTGAACTAAGACAGATATTTTTTTCGAGGGCAGTCGATAGGCTCTTGATGAGCTGATCAAAGTATATGCCATCCATTTTTTGGTAGAAAAATTCCTTCATGAGATATACCAGTTTGAAAGTTTAGAGGGGTTGATAACTTAAGTAATAAGGTACAAACTGAAACCAAAAATAGGCCGATACCAATTGTGAGACATATAGGAGAGTTTAAAGCAACAGTCGGCGGTTAGCTCATAATCATCTTTGGCAATGAGGGGTTTGCAGCTTTTGCTAGTTGGTGTACCTATTATTTGTTTCCGGTGCATTTGATGGTAAGATCAATTTGCTTCCATTGGCAAGACATGTAGGGGACTTGTAAGTAATAATCGGCTGTTAGGCAACAATCATTTTCAGTGCTGAGGGGCTTGCAACTTTTACTAGTTGCAATGAGTGGTTCGCAGCTTTTGCGAGTTGGTGTACTTGGCATTTATTTTAAGATCTTTACAGATTACCAGCTTCAGTGTTTACTCGAAGCGAGGAAACAAAACAAAAGTGTTGTTCTCGCAACACTTTACTCGGCGAAGCCGAACAAAGGCTGCCGCAATACCTCACGTTGCCCATCCAACGTAGATCTAGTTATATTAAAATACGTACGTTTATTATGTTAGTCGGCAAGTACTTGATATTATCAGTACTTTGCTGTTATTTTAGATGTTTTATTTGTATTATGACTTTTTTATTTCTAATTAAGTAGTTGATTTTAAAATAGCAGGAATCATTTTGCTTACAGTTATGTTTTGTTTCTTTTGTCACTGTGAGGCGGTAATCTTTTCGCTAAAAATAATATATTGTGGAATTTGAATAAGTTCCCATGAAGCGTAGAACTATCTACGCTTCTGGAGAAATTCTAAATTTGACACTATTACAACTACTAGGATCGTCTCGCAGTACCAAGGCCAATTATTTTAGAAGTTGATCATTGTTGCGCTATATCAGGCAACCTCTTCTCAACTTATTCGAGAACATCATGTTTTTTGCTTTACCAAAGCTGAATTGAAAATAACCGTTTTTTTTACAGATTATATTCTAACAATACAATTTTAAAATCTTACAGATTTGGTTAATCAAATAGCAGATTTTCCCCAAATTGGGTAGTAGGAAAAGGTAAAGAAGGATTTAAGGGAAACTGGAACTTCTTGGGAGAATGTAACGAGGGAGGATTGAAGCCGGCTGGGATTGAGGATTGTGTGTAGCTATGTTGGCCTCAGACTCCTCATTGCTGCAGTTAATTATTATTAGTAGTTGCAGATAACTAGTATTAATTTAATTCAAGTGAAATGAATTTTTGGAGTTGTAAATGCAGATCAGATACTCATTACATAATTTTATTTCAGGCTATGTGTAGTTGCATAGCAACGTAGCCAACTATATTTCAAAGGTATTAAACGTGTGTAATTTTGTATCTCGTTGTAAATGAGTTATAATTATTGTAGGCTATTATTGCGAGATCAATACATAAAAAAACTTCTTTTTTGAAGTCAGCATTTCCTCCATCTATTTCCAAAACGTTTATGAGAAGAAGAGAAGTTTTGCCTAGATCATCGAAGGGATAATATGAAGTTCATCAGAATTCAATGTTGCTTGATTTCTAATAAGTTACGCGGTACTAATCTATTATACTGGTTCCGCTTAAAAGTGAGGTTAGATTAATCCTAATGAAATATACCAAAATATAATACTTTAGAAACAAAATTGGGCTATATGTTTGCACATTAGGAGAGCAGGCTGTGGGGTGGAGGCAAATTATAGCGGGTCTGCAAGCAAAATGTGTTAGGTGCAATTATTTTGCATATTATGAAGTAAGAATTAATTTCTACCTTGACACTATCTAAATAATTTACCCCATCCCACCCGTTAATTTGAAAATATATAGCCCAAATTATATATTTCCCCTCTGTACTGTCACTTGTCTTTTTCTTATCTCAGGCTAAACTGAAAGAAACTAGTGAAAGAAGCCGGTTTTACAGTGCGTCAATGGATGAAGAAGTTGAGTGGGGTCACTGTAAAAGATAAGTATCGTTACGCTTTGAAGCCTAAACATTTTGCTTCGGCAAAATATAGGAAATCTGTATAATCGAAAACTTTAAAATAGGAAAAGTCATACAAAGAATTTTATCAATGGAAACACAATGTAAACGGCAGTTCTTAAAAGACCAAAATCCAAGTATGTGGATTAGAAAAAAATTTGCCCTTGTTTGAAAGTATAGAGACCTTTAAAATTTCAAGGAGATTGATGCGTGGTGACAACTTCAGAAATAATTTCCTGCCATAATGTTCATTTTTAGATGGAAAAGTATACAAGTCTTTTTGCTTACTTTTCATGTCATCACACGTCGAAAATATAATCAAAATAAAAATTATAGAAAAATCCAAACTTCTCTTTTTGAGTTCAGGAACTTGCGGGTATTTATGCGAGAAACTGAAGTTTTAAAAATGTTTTTGAACAGATAATATGAAGTTCTATCAGCATTCTCAGTTATATTATTTGTAAGTAGTTGTCTCTTCAAAGGAAGGATATTTCGTTAAAACTAAATGCAAAAAAATTACAAAATAAAAACCTCCAAATAGAAAGTCACAAATTTTGTTTTAGAAGACCTATGTCGGCTTGAAAAAAAAATTATACTTTTTCTAAAAAAAAGTTACCTTTAAGATATCGATCTCATGCAGTGTAACAACTTTAGAAATTGCTTTAGAGTGAACGACGCAATTTTGTCTTGAAGAAAGTTCATTTGAACTTGGGTAATCTGTATATTAAATACAGAATAGAATCAAATTAAAAATCAAAATAAACCGCAAACTCAGAATTTGGCATTTGAAATTATGTCATTTGAAATTCTACTTTTCCAGACTTATTCTCAAGGAAGATATCCAGAATTTCGCTCTCTGGTTCTTTGAGGAATTTAATGTTTTACAAGGGTTTGACAGAAAAATGCTCTGGTAAAGTTTACTTTCCCAGTTAACACAGTTTCATTTCGACACCATGTATACCATTGGGCGAAAAACGATTTTATTTTCCTGAAAACTACTGGGAATTTACTAAGTTCACTGAAAACTTTTCTGTCCCGTTCTTTGCTTCGTATAAGCAGGAAAGTTCTCAAGTTTATGCTCGAAAATGTGTTTCCACTTCTTACCATTTTGGAGGTACAGGCTGCTCATTTCGAAAAACAAAATTGTTGGGAAAGCTGTAGTGTGCTCTGTAACACTCAAAAGAATATTACGTTGAAAGGCAAGGTTGTCTCAAATTCACTCATTTTTATATAATTTCAGTTGTTGAGAAAGTTCTCTACTAGGTTGCCCCTGCGGGGCCAACTATGATACCCAAGCTCCTAAGGAGACAAGATTTGAAACAAAAGTATCAGTCGAAAATTGGTTGGTTAAATGGATGCCATTAAAGTCACTAGGCACATTTTCTAACAGGAATAGTAGCCTAGATATAAACTAAGTTCTCTTTTCATTATAAGCTTGAGGATTTCAGGCTCATTTAGAAAACTCATGATTTTAATACTCTAATTTGCCTAAGTAAAATTTAGGTACATTGTAATGACAATCTGTCATTTCGATTGGTACTTGTGTTTTATTCAGAACACACTCAATAAGTTAAGTTAGGTTCTTTCGTGAAACAAGCTACGATGCAGGTACATTCTAATTAAATATTTTGTATATAGAAGTAGTTAGGCTAGGTATTTGATATAATGCACCCTACCCCACCCCCCTTAATGCGCAAGTATATAGCCCAAACTTTTGATAAAGCTAATGAAATAAAACAAAATAAGATGAAAATATAATACTTTATTAGAACTGCAATAATAAATAGTATTCTACTCTCAACAAATCACGTATTTACACGCAAATTTACCTTTTTCCAAAATGACCTATTGCCTAAATCTCCATTTCAAAATCCATATTCAGACACTATCTTCTATCACTATGCGTGGCAAACTAAATTGAGTTCTATCTTTGTGGCTATACAACCGGATTTTCGCATCGTAGTTTGTTTCACGAAAGAACCTAACTCCACTTATTGCATGTGTTCTGAATAATACACAAGTACCTTTCGATTTCTTTTTCATTATTCATAATACAGTCGTTTTTTCTTTTTTGTTTAGTTTTTAACTTTAAGCGAACAAAATTATTGGTTTTCATCATATGGCATGCATATATATAACACTAGCCAAACAAACAGACACTTGATGTTTCCCTTTTTGTATTGCTCAAGACTGTTGAGAGCGAGCTTCATAAAGTAATTCTTTATTTTTTTGCAGGCAAGTCGCCAACTTCTTTATCCATAGAAAATATCCTGCTTTTGGGCAGCTTTTGTGTTTTCAGTTAAGCCCTAGTTCTATAAGATGATGCAAATTGAGAAAATATCATTAATCAGTTTTATTTGAGCTAGTTTTTTAGATATCACATAAATTGCGAAGCAATAATTGCTGTTGGCTATGGGATTCAGCTTCGCTCATTATTTTCTAAAGAAAAAAAATTCTTACTATTAATTAATAAATGTAGAAAATACCATGCACAGGTATCACTCTACGCAGTGTAGTACGTTTGTTAGAATAATACCTTACTGAAATAAACAAAGGTATTTGGAGAGGGGCTGTAATGTTTCTGTTATCAGAAACGTAGCCAAAATCTAATTCATTCACTCCACGCATAATTGCTCAAATTTCACAAAATCTTATAAAGTAATAGTTCAGCACCCTATTTTCGAAAAAAAATTAGTACATCATTAATGGAAGTTTAGTCGCAATCTTTTTTCAAGGTGGAACCACAACGAATACGGTAGCTTACCTAGGATAATCTTTAACCATTCTGGGTTAAACCAAAGTTATCGTAAATTTCAAATTGCAGGAATTGCAGGATTTTTCCTTCAATTTTACATACATACATCTGTTTGCAAGCAATAAACTTATGCTTGTCAAAAGCAAATAAGTCGAGCGAGAAAGCAGTAATTTCAATTTTATCTCTACGATTAGTTGAACCCACAGACGAATTATTAAATTTTGAAATATATTATATAATTAAATTTAGAATATTTAAATTTAGAATTATAAACCTGTGGATGAACCACGGTGTATATTTTTGACAATCTATTTTTCTTCAAGTTAGTCAATACAAATGCGTCCTTGAAATAACCCTAAGAAAAAAATTAAATGATTTACAAAAAGGATTTGGCTAAAAGCTAATTTTTCTCTTTTATTTTCCTTTTTAACCGCCCAGTTAAAAAAAATTGTCAATATAACAATGAATCAGAAATGGTAACTATTTTTCAGTGAATCTTAAAAGTAAAAGTTTGTTGCGAAAAGAAGTTTTTGGTGATTTTGTAAGGAAGCCTGAAACCAGGATGCAGTCTACTATGGGGCAGGAGGGCGGCTGCCCTTCCTAGATCTCGCCCCTCCCCCCGATACAAGAACCTGCACAATTCAAGCATCATTAGAAACGGATCAGTTCTCTTTAGTATATATTTACATTATATAGTAGATTTATGGTACCAAATGGCTCATTTTTCAGTTTTACTGCCATTTTCACTTGATTTGAGAAAATTAACTCCAACTTTGCCCCACCCCCGTCAAGATTTTGACAAAAATGTACCACTTCCTCAATCCCCTTGAAAATGGCGTAAGATTGAAATAAATAGTGCACAGTTGGAATCAGCATGGTTGAAAACCTCTCGAAGGACAATTACAGTCCTCCACCTTGAATACCAAGGAAAATCATGCTTTTGCATGGGTAGTAGGCTACTGACGTGTCTTTTTTTCCACATGGGCTAGTGAATGACCAGAATATCATAGAGACGCTTAATGGCCCATTTGAACAGAAATAAAATTTTTCTAGTGCCCTTTTTAAGTGACCACAAAGATTTAAGGGCAACTAGCCCCCCTCCCTAGAGACCCCCTCCCCCTATAATTATCCAATAAAAATTCGGCGTCAGAGATCTTATTAAAGCACAAGGTCCAATACCTATGGTTTTGGTAATGGTATGACCCTCCATAGTCCCTTGGGAAAGGGCTGTACGCTGTATCAGTAAAGGACGTATTGATATCGCGTGAATGGGTATGCTTGCATTTTTATTTTGTGTATTGGTATAGCGGGTATCTTAGACAGATTTTTAATAGCTCATATAAAAGATATTGCTCATATCTACGTCCTTCCTAGAAATTAAACCCATCAGCAAGTTCTAAATGGTATTAAAAACACCACTTTTGGTGTCATGTCTCAAGTGGAAAAGTTGGAGCTAGTGGGCTATTAGCACTTTTTAGAGTGACGTTTAATGACTAATTTGAAAACTATTGTTCATATTTACGTTATTTTTATCAATTCTATCATCAGTAAGTGTGATATAGCACTAAAAACAACACTATGGTGTCACTTCTTAAGTAGAAAAGCTTGGAAGTACAAAACACTATCATCATTGTAACAACTCTGGTCCAAAATCTTTAACTAGAGGTTTGAAATAACACCTCTAGTATGTTCCTCCTCCAAGCCCTCTTAATAAACTACGCCATTAAAGTAAAAACACGAATATATCAAATTAGATTATTAGAGGTGTGGCTCTATTAGCACAGGGCTGGACTTCCAGTTAGGATGTCTTGCGTACAATCCCTTTTTTTAAATCGCGGTTTTGTACCTTCTACATGATTGTTTTTCAGATAATTCACTCTTTTTGCAAATGTGGTGCATTAATTTTTTCAAGTATTTCCCGGGAAGATAGTTGTCTAGCATTTGTATCAAAAGAGAATAGATGTCATCCAGTTCATTGTTTGCAACAACATTATTAGTAGATTACCAAATCCATACACCGACGACTGGTGTAATTTTGTCAATATCCTGTGGGGGGTGGTATAAGTTGGAGCCAATTTTTTTTAAGGCAAATGAAAATTACACTGAAAATTAAAAAACGAGCCAAGCAATTAAAAATGGAAGGATATACCTAAGAAAACGGACCGGTTTCAGTGGATCCTTGAATTACGTGGGCTTATCTTAGTTTTGACAACTTTTTTTGAAAAACCACATTTCACCAGGGGGGATTAGGGTCTGGACAAAACTGAGGTCAAGGACGTTTCCTCCTCTGCCCCATAGCAAACTCCACCTCTGTTCCAACCATTCGCCACTTACTGGTAGGAGAAGTGAAGACATGTGGTTTTGGAACCACTTAAGGTTGTATATCAAAACAACGATTACTCATTGTTATACTTATTCAAACTCTTTGCTTGACAATTCCACTGTAATATTCTCTCCATATGTATAATTGCACATCCAAAGAGTAAAAGACAAATGAAAACAATTCTGTAGGAAAGTTCAGGTAATTTTTTCCAAAATTTTGGAATGAGAACAAACTTATAATACTGTTTTTCGCACCTACACAAGAAATGATCTTTTTCGAAATTTCGATTCATTTCTAAGTAATGAGTGGCTTTTCAAAGAGGTAAATCAAATAGCTCCCTAAGCCTAAAGGCGCATATCAAAAAAAATTTCGAAAAATTTTTTTTCGAAAATTTTTTTCCACAAACATGTCAATATGCAAACCTGTGCGCTTAGTTAACATTTTGCGTCAAAGCTACTTGCCAGGAGCTACTATCTTAAGGCTACTAAATTTAATTTTGTTTAAACAAAGAATTAAAGATCTATTTCTTCTTTAAAAAAATACAATTGAAACGACACTATGTTCCGATTTTTTTTTCACTCTAAACTTGGTTTTTTCTCTAATTCTTGTATGGCTTCTTGGTTTAGCTCCTTGATAGGGGTTAAGGTGTCTTATATCCTATAAATTGGAGGTGATTAAAGGCTACATAAAAGGATATGTTTTAAACTGAGATTAATGAGGAACATTCAAACTTAAAACAAACAGAAACTATTCCATATGAATAAAAACGATCATGAGTAGTATAGTAATTGCTTGTCCTGCCTCACCTAGATCGCCAAATCAATTTACATCATTTCCCGCCAATTTTAAATCATTTTAATATCTAATATTACACATTTTGAACATTTTACGTCCCTATATTCAAAATAAAAACAGGTCTTTTTAAATCCAATTTGGTCACATTTCTACACATTTTCACAATGTGAACATATGTTCTAGGCACCACCTAGATCACCTTATCATTTTATCTCATTTTCAATTGAATTAAAATTATCTTGAATGAAAATTTCCTACATTTTCATAATGACCCCTCCTGAGCTTTAAGATCAAAACAGTTCTTGGGAAATACGAATTTGATAAATCTGTGAAACAACAGTTCAATTATATTCCATATTATCGATACTACTGATAAAATGTAATAATTTAATATGATTTAATCTTTAGTGAGTAGTTCGATATCATTATTTTAATAATTGTTATTTTCTTTCCCATTTCTTTCTATAGCCTTTAAAATTATATCTTTATCTAAACTTCAACCTATATGACAGTGGATATGCGAGAGTAGCATTTCCAGAGAAGTTAGTGCCTAAGGATAATGCGAGCCTGAAACTAACAGTTGACGATGAGGGTGGACTTCTTGCTAATCCTTCTAGTAACACATTACCTGTTAATAGATCCTATCACCATCTTTTTGGTATCAGTGCTCAAGTGAAAGCAAAGGAAAAAAGAAAGGCCAACTGCAGCACTAATGTCACAATGCATATTTTGTCTATGTGCCAAAACTGTAAACTTTGTCAAACTATGTTGTTATAGACATTGAAATTGAAAGCAGAATAAAAAGATCATTGGCAGACAGTATAACAAAAGGAAATAAAGACGAATTGATCAAAAACAATGTGCACGTGAGCATTATTACTACCATTGATTGTATACCAACAGATTTATTCAATGAACCAATGAGGAACCATGAAATGTGTGTTGCAATTGTAGCTGAAACTATTTAAAAACTCATGTTGGACCCCAAAATTGAATAAATGTCATGTCAAGGGAAAACATGATGGATGATTTTATGGAATAGATTCAAAGCATTCAATTTATTTTTATGATGATATTCTACATGTCTTTATTTCAAAAAGATATGGTATATATAACTTTGTTAATTTTCCATTATTTTTTAGATTATGATAGCAAGTCGAACGTTTAGGATGTTTATTAAAAGTTGAAGATGTAAGAAATGGAATTTTCATAGACATAGATACTACTAGCGGATTTTTCTCTGAGAGATGAGCTGAATGTTTTTTGAAAATCCACACGAAAAAGCAAAGAACCACTCAGATATATAGAGAAAAAGAAAGAGACAAAAAAAACAGTCGCTTAGACTCACTGGCACAAAGAAAGAGAGACAAAAAAAGTCAT
Organism: Artemia franciscana; assembly: GCF_032884065.1. Classification (NCBI taxonomy): domain Eukaryota; kingdom Metazoa; phylum Arthropoda; class Branchiopoda; order Anostraca; family Artemiidae; genus Artemia; species Artemia franciscana. The sequence goes on along the minus strand of NC_088863.1, from coordinate 65,885,434 downwards.
GCAAACACAGATTCAGACACACAAACAAACAAAAAAAACACTGGAACAAGCAAACACCCGCCCTGCAGGCACAGAGAGTGAGAGAGACAAAGACACATACAAACACAAATATTCAGACATAAAAACAGACAAACACTGACACCGGGACAAGCGAAAACCCGTGCAGACTAACAAGCACAGAGAGCGAGAGAGAAAACAAAACATATAGGAACAGACAGATTCAAAAATATAAGAACAGGCAAAGACAGACGCTGGGCCAAACAAAAACCTGACGATACACACGGGTACAGATAGTGAAAGAGACAAAACACATACAAACACGCAGGTTCAGAGGTAAAAACAGACAAAGACATACAATCAAACAAGAAAACGCCCGGTTAGACACACAAGCACAGTTAAAGAGAAAAGCGAACAGCTGCTCAAAAACACAGGCTTAGTAAGAGACAGACAAAAACGCATTTGAACACAGATTTAGATATAAAAATAGACAAAGACGGACAAAGAAACATGCTAACA